>NC_067475.1:137427411-137469911 GCF_947179515.1 Apodemus sylvaticus | reverse complement strand
GAAACCTAGTCAGAAAAGTCCCCTGAGGACATCAGGTCACTGTGGCCCCTTCATTTGAACTATTTCTACAGTGTGTCTATTGTGTCTGGCCGATAACTAACAGTGTGGCAATGCTAACTAGTTTCCCAATCCACCTATGCTCAAACTGGACAGCTTCCCTTTGCCTCTCCCACACTGCCAACACTTTGAGAGACTTACTAGAGGAGCTGAAGAAGTCTACAAGTCTACACTGAAATAGCTTTGCAAATGTTCAAGCCAATCCTACTGTGATGGAATATGTCAACTCAACACAAAACCTCCCTGATCTGGAGACTGCCCAGATTAAGAGCAGGCTTTATCCCCATTCTATTTCATACCTTCCAGTGGGATGACTCTACACTTCCGATCCTCCTGCCTCCCCTGATGGGGTCAAGAGTGTACCACACCCAGCCTAGATTCCATTTCTACTCTTCCTACATCTGTGAAGGGAATCTATCCAGGCGGGGAGCCACTTCCCTCCATTATCTTAGGAGACCATGAAAGACCTCTGCATTTGCCCTGGTAACTAACCTCTGAGGTTTCACTCTCTGGTGCTGACCCAGAGGATTTAGAAGAACCCTGTTTCCAGGCCTGTTCCTATAAACCCAGCCTATGGTGACCAAACCATATTCTTTTTTTTTTAATTCGATATATTTTTTATTTACATTTCAAATGATTTCCCCTTTTCTAGCCCCCCACTCCCCGAAAGTCCCGTAAGCCCCCTTCTCTCTCCCTGTCCTCCCCATTCTTAGATTCATTCTTCAATGTGCTGCATGTCAAAGTAATGGCACTAAGAACTATCTTAAATAATTTATCTCAAATTCCACGGATACCAGGGAGAGTTGGAAATAGATTTATTGATAGCACTCAGTTCTAGAAAAGTCAAGTGATTTTATCAAGGTCATACAGAAAAAAACCACCTCTTCTTCTGAGCCCTTGGGTTCTGTGTTGTCTTCAGTATTGGCCTCACCTCAGAGCTCCTTAGTAATTCCGAGTTCCGGGCCCACTCAGATTCACTGACAGCTTTGAGAAGTCTTGAACTGATGGAGGGTCACTACAGAGACAATGAGAATTCAGGGCAAACAGAGACTTAAAACACAGCTTACCTTTCCTAAATACAAACAGCGGAGGGGACACAGCTTAGGGGTAGGGTTCTGGATGTAAGCAGGAAGTTCCACTGGCTGTCTTGAAATTATGTCTCTCCCTACTCTTGTGGTTTTCATGGCATTACCCTAACATATGGCTATGATGTCATGTTTTGTGAGCCAATAGTGTGTATGGAGCATCAGGCATGTGGTAGAAAATACAGCACACGGTAACTAACCCTGTTTCTAGACTCATGGTCATCTTTAATCTTAGTCCTTAACAACCATGTACACTGAAGGAGTCACTTTTCACCCTTCCTTGTTATTAATGCATTAGGTATCATTTTACTTTCATGTTGTATTGTCATCTTTGTGATATTTGAGGTTTCGGACTCTCTAGACAATTATTAGGTAGAGGGCTGCAGAGATGGCAGAGGGCCTGAGTTTGGTTACCAACACTCACATAGGGCAGCTCAGAACTCCAGCTCCAGGAGATCTGATGCCCTGTTCTGGTCTCTGGGTACCTTCCTGAATTTACATATGCCCCACACATAAATAAAAAGTAAAATAAAATCAATAATTAGAAAGAGTAAACTTTTTCTTAAAGAAAATTAAGGTAGAAAGTACTGAACAACAGCTATTTTGGTGCTGTGTTTAGAGACAAGGCAACTCTTTCCAAATGTCCAACTGAAGAACACAGCTTGCCTGCTATAACCTTTTTCCAGATCCCAGACACCAGAGCCACTAGACACACATGGTTGCTCACGTCTCTATCAGTATCTTTGGCGAGCTGAGCCCACACTCGTAACAGCATATTTTAGGGACAATTTTTTCCTGCAATCCTTGTACTTAAGGTGCTGGAGGCAGGAGATTTCTTAGTTTGAAGCCAGATTGGGCTACAAACTGAGACCCTGCCTAAATGAAGGAAAAAATAAAAGATATTTTACTCCTAGTATGTCACATCTGTGAATAGTAAGGAAAATTTTGAAGATGAAAGAGGAAGTACTAAAGTTTGGGGAAGTGCATCATACTCAAGATTGAATCCAAAGTGATATTGTGTCATAAGGAAGGCACTGAGATTCTGACACCAGTGAGAAGAACAGGATTCTGAAAGGCAGCTCCTCAGCCTGCCAGAGCCAAGACAGCAAAGGACAAAGCCTTATAAAAATGGAATGCAAACTGTCATCAGAGACGCTTCACCCAGCAACTGATGGAAACAGATGCAGAGAACTGCAACCAAACATTAGGCAGGAGCTCAGGAAGTCTTGTGAATATGTGGGAGGAAAGATTGTAGGAGCCAGAAGGGTCAAGGACACCACAAGAAAACCCACAGAATCAACTAACCTGGGCCCAAAGAGGCTCACAGAGCCTGAACTGCCAACCAGGGAGCCTCTGCACAAATGATACAGTTGAGTAGCTTGGTCTTCATGGAGGACTCTTTTTTTTTTTCATGGAGGACTCTTAAAAATAGGAGCAGGGGCTGTCTCTGACTCTGTTGCCTGCCTTTGGGACCCTTTTATTCCTACTGGGCTGTCTTATCTAGCCTCAGTAGGAGAAGATGCACCTAGTCTTACTGCAACGTGATATGCCAAATCTGGTTGATATCATGGGAGGTTTCCTCTTTTCTGAAAAGAAATGGAGAAGGAGCGGATGGGGGTGGTAATGATGGGGAGAAGGACTGGGAGGAGAGGAGGGAGGGAAAACTGTGCTCAGGACTTAAAGTAAATTAGTTGGTTAGTTAGTTAGTTAGTTAGTTAGTTAGCTAGCTAGCTAGTTAATTTTAAAGAAGGAATACGAATTTCTGAGAGAGAAGTGAGGCTTCAGTGGGGTTTCTGCCAGAGCACAGAGCCAGCACTCCTAAGGCCTCAAAACCTGGGATGGTTTAAGAGAGCTGACCCTCTGGGATATCACTGTTGACACAGTCCCAACTAACACCAGTGTGTCCTCTGCAGGTCTTTCTGCCACTCCCCCAGGACTTCCACTGTAAGGAAAGGAGCTGCAGGACCAACATCCTCTAAGATGTTTATATGGACCAGTGGCCGGACCTCTTCATCTTACAGACACGACGAGAAAAGGTAACTTGGCCAGAGTTTACGGAACATTGGGGATCGTGCTGGCTGCTCTCCTTGTCCTGTGACAAAACACCTGAAACAACATAAGAAAGGTTGGAGAGTAGAGTCCATCACAGTGGGGAACATGGCAGCAGGACTGGGAAGCAACTGGTCACATTGCACCTGTAGTCAGCAAGCAAAGACAATGCTCCTGCTCCACTGG
Organism: Apodemus sylvaticus; assembly: GCF_947179515.1. Classification (NCBI taxonomy): domain Eukaryota; kingdom Metazoa; phylum Chordata; class Mammalia; order Rodentia; family Muridae; genus Apodemus; species Apodemus sylvaticus. The sequence goes on along the minus strand of NC_067475.1, from coordinate 137,466,534 downwards.
CTGCCTCCTTATTCTGCCCAGGAGCCCAGGCTCCGAGACACTGCTGCCACATTCAAAGTGAGTCTTCCCTCCTGTGAGCGCTAGTTTTATGTCACCTTGACACAAGCCTGAGTCATTTGGGAAGAGGCAACCATGACAGAGAAAATGCCCACACCCAAGTGGTCTATGATTGAAAATGCCTTCTCCACACGGCAGAGCCTTGTTTCCATGGTTGTTATAAATCCTGTGCAGATTAGCCATCTCAGAAACTGAATTTCATGTTTTAAATTTTAGGAGGGGATCTACACCTCAGGCTGGGCTTTCATACACTCTGGCCTGCAGCCTTCATCTCTCTCTTGCATGCTCACTCACACCCAGTGACTTAGCAAGACTGTGCCCTGTCAGAAACGCCCTCCCACCCTCCTACACCCCACCAGCCCTTTCCTTCTCCAACCCCAGCTCTGCCAGAAGACACCCAATCAGATCGTAACCCAGCTCCCAGCATCATCATCCTCTTTACTCAGACTTGGCTTTGTTTGTCTAGTGAATTTCCAGAGCCTTGCACTGTGCCCGGTACACAGTAGATAATGAATACTCGATCGAGTGATGAACATTACATGTCTAGGCACCAAGTATATGGCAAGAGGAAGGCTGAACTTGGAAAGGGCTCAGGGAGGCTCAACAGGTTCACGGATCCCTTGAAGTGTGTGCAAGAACGGCGGAGGGGAGGGAACGAATGGAGAGAGAGAAAAGAAGTCAGTGTCGCACAACAAAAACTGAATGGGTCATGCAGTTTAACCCAGCCACTTCCATTCTCCTTTGGGTTTAGTGAGTAAATGTGTTCATACAATTATATAACACCCCCAGTGTGTGTGTGTGTGTGTGTGTGTGTGTGTGTGTGTGTGTGTGTTATGCACATGCAAGTGTGGAGACCAGTGGTTAATATTGAGTGTCTTCTTCAATCTCTCTCCACCTTTGTTTTTGAGATATGGTCTCTCAGTAAACTTGGAGTTAAGCGGTTGGCTAGAAAGGTTAGCCAGTCTTCTGTCTGTCTTCACTCCATACCCGGTGCTGGCTTCACAGACGTGAGTCACTGTGTTCTGCTATTTTCATGTGGAGGTCGCTTGTGTGGTAGTTACTTTGCCCACTGAGTCGTCTCCCCAGGCCCTCTACAACTGTTTTCAAGGGTTTGTTTCCCTCCGTCTGTTACCAGTGCTGGGAGCCTGGACCCACTGTTTCCACGATCTTGGCTTCTTAGCCAAAGAATTGAAAGAAAGGCTTGCACAGATTGCAGAGTAGTAAAGAAACTTCACTCAGAAGCAAAGTAGTAGCACGGATCAGAAATAAGTATATTTCAAGTGGCAAGAGACTGCATAGATGGCTAAGAGTTCAAAGGCCCGTACTCCTGGCCTCCTTTTATGGAATGAAGAGAAGACCAACGAGTACAGCCAGATAGTTTCTCTCTTTTGATTGATAGATTAGATCATAAAATCACTTTTCTACCATGTATGCCCTTCCCATAATGCACTTGACTTTAATCTTCTGCACACTCGTGTCCATAAGCATATGACGATAAACAGGGGAGTCTCCCTAAAAGTTCACCTGAGAAACCAGTTTTGTCTTATCATCATGAACCTGAAACCAGTTCAGGTCAGATCAGCCCTGCTACCCTTGTATGTGAATATGTTGAAAATACACTGACTAGAAGCTGCCTGTTTGGTGGCTATAAAGGGAAGAAATTTACACCATTGTTTAAAATAAGTGCATGCAGCCAGACACACAGGAGAGGGGGGGAAGGGCAGGGCGGCCTTCTGGTTACTAGGTACCTTTTTTAGAGATGGCTACAGGTGCATATTACATGCGGATGAGGGTCTTAGCTCTCCAAGTGCGTTTTTAAATAATGGGTATGCATAGCCCGATCCAGGTGGAGTCCCAGGTTGCTGTGCTATTCCCTACGCTTGCCTGCCTCCTGTCTGCTTTCTTCCTCTACATCTCTTTCTTCCTCATTAATCTTGTACTGTTGCTTAAGTAGTCTAAGTTTTAGGCACACCTGACTTTACCAGCATTCTTCAGCTCCAGTGACATATCAGGAAGAATATGATAGAGATCAGAATTGAGAATAATTGCTGGGCATAATGAATAAGGGGACTTATTAAATATTGTTCACGGAGCATGTTTTTCTTCTTAAAACATGAACTGCCCTACAGATAAAATTCCTTGTAAAAGTTCCAGAAGCAAAACTGTCATAGTAAGTAGCTATTTATAGTAGAAATTTAGGGTCACCTCTCACAGAAAACCTGTTAAATAATGAATTATATTTATCAATTAGTACCTTAAAGTATTTTGACATACCATTGGTGGGGGGAAAGCAAGTTTAAAAGTTGCACGCAAGTGATTTATTGCATCCACACACATACTTTGTATTTCCAGTGCTTTGCACATCTCATGTTACCTTGGTTATGGGAAAATAGTCCCATGGTGTTTAACTGGGACGCTGTATCCCAGAAGGCAGCTAGCACTTAAACAAATTCTCGTGCTCATCCCGATGCCAAAGATGGTATATTTATTATTTTTCTATTGATGTTCAGAATAATTGACCAAGGAAACTTAAGGAGGGGTGTAATTTGGCTTACAGTTTGAGAAAGCAATCCTTCATGGAAGTCATGGAGGCTGGAGTGTGAGGCAGCGGGTCGCACTGCGCCGGCCCTGGCACATGCGCATGCGCGTGCTGTCAGGAAGTCGGAAGAAATGAATGCCGGTACTCAGTTTGAAATAAGTGCGTCCCACATTCAAGCAGAGACACCTTTCCTCAGTTGAACACTTCTGCATACATTTGTGTTTCTATGGTGATTCTAAACACCACCAAGCTGATTATGAAGATCAGTCATCTCCCAGATGGACTGAAATCTCACTTTCTTTGATTATATCTGGGCTTCCATGAGCTCTTCCTCAGCCAGGCACAGAGATGAAGATGTGGTCAAGGGACGGCAGACAAACTAAACACATTCAGCTGGGAATGCCGGCTGTGAGAACGCGCTGGCTCTGCATCCTTAGCTTGTTTCTGCTTGCTTCCTGTAGCTGTGTAAGCCAAGGGTGTGCACACGACACCCCTGTTCAACAAATGCACTTATTACTTCAAATCCCATAATTACTGAAATCGTCCTTGAAAACAAAAATTAAAGTTATAATTTAAGTGTCAGAAATTCGTATTGATGCAGATGAGCAGAGTAGTTACATGTTCTTCTACCTCTCAAAAATTACTGGTTTGTCAGGCCTGGACTGGTTTTGTGTGAATGTTCAAAATCACATTAAGAAAACAAACAAAAAAAGAAAATGAGAAAATTATATATAAAAGATGGGTTTTTTAAAATAACATAGGAACAGTAAACACCATTAACGAATTAGCTTAAAGGTAAAGCCCGTTTGGGTATCAATGAAGTCCTAGCTTTATGTCACCACGCCTTTTTCTGATTGACTAGGATTCTCTGCACTGGCCTCTGAGAGAGGAGAGAAGAGCAGTCTTTAAAAACAATCATAATCCAGACAAGTTTCTGGGACAAAAGACGGATTAACAAGGGAAAAAACAAGGAAGCTCATTTAAGAAAACACGCAGCGCACGTCACAAGGGAGAGGGAAAACCGCCAAAGCAGGGGCTTGCAAGCTGTCTTATTAAAATGTTTCAACAGAGCCGGAGGTTGTATACATGCAACAGGATTAAGGAGAGGTGGGAAACTGCGGAAGAGTCTGCCTAGCTGGTCAGGTCTGTCAGGTCGCCCCTGGACAGATAGAGGAGCCTCCTTCCCAACCCACCAAGGATGGAGGAATCCGAGGAGGACAAGCAGCAGGAATATCCCTTGTTTTATTAATCCTTTCCCAGACTTTAGGTAAACAAACCTGGGCAGCCAGACCCCCTGCACTTAAATTATTTTTGGCTGAACAAGGAGAAATAAATCTGTTTCTTTCACTACAATCTCCAAGAAGAACTCCCTCAGTGAACCCAGCGCCCCTCTTTAATGTCCACACACACTTTACACGTTTGCTGGTAGACAGAAAGACTACTGTGTATTCTTTACCAGTTTTGGTTTGACATCGCTGTGAGCTAACTTTCTCTTCCTCCCTTCTTTCCTTTCTTGCAAGCTCCTTCCTTCCTGTTTTCCTTCTTCCTTGCTGGCTTGCTGGCCTGCTTGCTTTGCTTGCGGGTGTTGGGGGTGTGATGGGGGTGTGTGTGAATACACAAAGTCAGAGGACAACATGCAGGGCCAAGCTCTCCTCCCACGTGGATTAGAGCTTGAATTCAGGTCGCCAGGGCTAATTTCAAACACCTTTACCTGCTGGACCTCTTAACCGCCCTCTGCTCAGTTTTAACAATGAGTTATCTGAGAATTCTTTAGTGCTTTCTTTATAACTCAATCACTGGTAAATAATAAGCCCTTGTTCCTTCTCTATTTGTAAATACAGCATTCCTTTGTTATTCCTCCCCAATTGTACTACCTTATGTTTCAGCAAATTAAAATAAAGCTGGTGACAATGGACATTTTCAGTCTGATTTGTTAAGTGAGGTTTTTCAATATTTCACCATTAGATAATTATCTAATTATATTACAGGTAGTTTTTCTTGGCCTTTTATTACACTGAGGATGTTTCTACTTCTAATTTGATAATAGCTCTTACCATGAATGGATGTTAATATATTTCTAGGTCACATTATTATCACATTATAAGCTTATAATGCTTTTCACATATTAATAAAAATCTAATAATGACCAATGTCATATTTCTAAGATACAATAGTAGTAGCTTTATCATGGTAGACTCTGTCTCTTTATATGCTTAGGTTTGGTGAACTCAGTTCTTTTAGAGTTTATATTTGTGGTTAGAAATGAGGTAAGCCTGTAGTTTCCCATCACATGTGGCTCTGACTGGCTTTGATCTCAGAACTTGCCAACCTCATAACCACAATGGCTGGCACTTTTCCTGCACTCTGGAATTATCTGTATAATATAGCTTGGGCTCAGCTGTACGTTGTAAGAGCTTTGTATTTCTATGACCAAAATACTTTTAATTATTTAGAATGTTTAGCTATTTCAAATTTTAATAGTTTAGAATTATTTAGGTCTTATGGCTATTTTTTGAGTGTTGGTTTTAGTAAGTTACATATTTGTAAAGCCTTGCTGTATATCTCAGTAAGTTTAATATCTCTAAGTTTCTAAATGTATTACTGCAAAGTTGTTTTAAGTGTCTCCTTTCTAAAGCATGCTGTAGGCCCATGAATTCTTTATACTCTACATCACACACACACACACACACACACACACACACACACATACACACATGGTTTCCTTTAGGTTTTTGTTGTTGTTGTCATTTCTTTCATTATTGCACTAAAGCAGAGTACCATGCATGGTCAATGCAATGGCAATCTTCTGAAAACATACTTAACAACCAGCCTCACTAACATTCATGATGTTTCTAAAGTGCCAATCTGACTGTCCCACATGCTTCATTCCCTTTAACGCCCTCTTGAACTTCAAGGATGGGTCTCTTTTCTTCTGGCCTATGCATAGCTCACCAGCCGAGAGCAGTCCTTTCCCATCCCGGACCCCAGCTGCCCTCAGCCCCCTTTTCCCCCATCTCCTCGAGCCTCTTCCAATTCTTAGTCAGTCATCCACACCTCCCAGGCGTGGTTCAGTCTGTCACAGGCCTATGTCATTCCTGTGTGCATCATGGCAGGCTTCCGAACCACATCTGCACTCTACGTCACAGTCCTAAGCTGTGTATCTGCCACTGGTTTTCTGATTGTTCATGTCAGGGCCTCCAGTACACCAATGACCAACTTGCCCAAAGCCACTTTGACAAAGAGCCTATTTGCTGACCAACCATTGTGGTAAATATATTAAATTTCACTGGGTATCAAATTTCAACACAGTCATCGTAACCCTACAGCATTCTTTCACAGTCAACATTAACTTGGCTAACAAGAATCAGTGTGGTCATAGCCACCTTTCACCAGGGAGTTCATTCTGGCCCCCTGTGTCTTAAAATTTGTAGTCATTGTCCCTCCCCATTTCTGCCATCCCTCTCTATCTGTGTTCTAGCCATTATCTGAGCTCCTTTCAGTTTTCTTCTCTTTCTGTCCCCAGTTCTGCTCCCTGGCTCTAGCTTTGAAGATCAGCAGGCTCAGCTGCACATTTTGTCAATTTCTCCTCCTCAACAAATGGCTTCCCTGCAGAGGACCCTGCTGTTCCCTCCCAGAGCCTTCCTGTTGCGAACCAGGACCAGAACAGAGACAACCTAAGCATTTATTTAATGATTCCATGGGACAAATTAAAGGCATCTAAATAAATCGCTGAGTCTTCAATGGGCTATTAAAAATTCCCCTCCAGGACTGTAGAGATTGCTCAGGGTACTTACTGCTCCTGCAGAAGACCCAAGTTCAGTTCCCAGCATCCAGATCAGGTGGCTCACAATTGCTTGTGACTCAAGCTCTCAGATGATCCTGTGCCTTTGGTCTCCTCTGGCACCAGTATTCATGTACATATACATGTGTACCCACATACACACTCATGTATACATGTAATTTAAAATAAAAATCTCTGAAAATTCCCACCCCAAATCTAAGCTTTCTGAATGCAGAAAAAGAAGCAAATGTTGCTTAAGTGACAAGGCTGACGAATCTGTGGTGGTGATAACAGTTGTGACATAGACTGCGAGGCCAAATGTCAGGAAAACAGCACTGTCCCTGGACTGGCCAGCCTTAGGTCAACTCGGCACAAGCTAGAGTTATCTAAAAGAAGGAGCCTCAATTGAGAAAGGTCCCCCATAGCCTCCAGCTGTTGGGCACTTTTTTCCTTAGTAGTTGATGAAAGAAGGCCAAGCACATTGTGAGTGGGGCTATTCCTAGGCTGGGGATCCTGGGTTCTATAAGAAAGCAGGCTGAGCAAGCCATGAGGAGCAAGCCAGTAAGCAGCATCCCTCTACGGCCTCTGCATCAGTTCCTGCCTCCAAGTTCCTGCCCTGCTTGAGTTCCTGACCTGACTTCCTTCAATGATGGACTATAATGTGGAAGTGTAAACTAAATACTTGCTTTTGCTTATATCACATGCATGTTTGTTGTCCACAGAGGCCAAAAGAAGTCATTGGATTCTCTACAACTGGAGTTACAGATGGTCATGAGCTGTCATGTGGGTGTTGGGAACTGGACCCAGGTCCTTTGCAAGAACAGTCATTGCTCCTAGCCACTGAGCCATCTCTTCAGCCCTCCCAAGACTTTTTTAACTTTTCTGTCTGGTCTGTCTGTCTGTCTGTCTGTCAGTCAGTCGGTCTGGTCTGACTGTTGCACACATGCCCTCAATGTGGAGGTCAGGGGATAACTTTCATGAGTCACTTCTGTCCTACCATGTGGGTCTCAGGGGAAAGAGCCTCAGGTTATCAGGCGTGATGGCAGCAAACTCAGCTCCTGAGCCATCTCACCAGCTCCCTTCTGTTGTCCTGTAGATTCAATAGTAACTTCCATTCTCCAAAACTATCTGGACAGAAGAGAGTTGGACCTTCCCTCTCTTCACACTTGCCCACCGCACGCAGCTGCGCTGCAGCACAGAGCTCCACTGCCCGCTTCTCTGACTGCAGCCTCATCCTCTGCATCTCCTCAGCCACTGCAGCCCGGGGCTCCGGTCTCTGGACATTTCTCCATAGGTTGCCTGCAGCCAGGACGCAGCACTTAGCATCCTTTGCCAACATTACTAAAACCGTCTCCCATTTCCTCCTCCTCCTCCTCCTCCTCCTCTGATTTAAGATGTTTCCTGTTTCTAATCTCCACGATGCAGGCACAGTGATCACTCTGAATCTCAATTCTGGTCTCATCACTGCTGACAGCTTTCCTTTAATTACAGAGGGAAGGCTACTCTCAGAATGACTTTGAAAGCCTTCATGACGCCAATTTTCTCGCCTGGCTGCCCTGTTTCCGTGGGGTATGCCCTCTCGAGACCACCAGCATAGTCCTTCCTGGTACTCATTGTGCAACTGCAAGCCCCTAGGCCTTTGCTTCTGTGATCCCTCCATGCGAATATCACTGACTCTACGTCCCATTTGCTTAACTGCAATCAGCCTTGAAGGTTCTATTCAAACATTACTCTTCTAGGAAGCCTTTCCTAACTTACACTGACTTCCTATCCTGGTCCCTCAAGCTGGGGAAATTGCCAAGACACTATGAGTTGATCCGCCAGAGAACTCACCACCCTCAGCTGACACTCATTTTTGTGTCTTCTTATTTAACAGGGACCGTGTCCCCAACACAAGAGGTTACAACACTCATAACTCATGTGTGGACCTAACCTCCTAATCAGGATCTCATTCTTCCAAATTATATTAATGTTCCTCCATTTATCCATTAATTCGATAGCCATTTATTTGTAGATTTCATAGCTATGTCCCACCCACTCAAAACTTTCATTATGCCTTGTAATATCCTGATTTCCTACATGCCCACGAACTGTGTAGAAACCATTTTCCCTGCTTTCTTACCCATTCTAGAGCGTACAAAGAGCATTTGTTTTCAGATACATTTGAGATGACTCGCTGAATCATTTTATGTTTCTTGTTCTGATGGCATCCGATAGCACTCGGTCTGTTTTATAGCAGGCCGGCATCGTTGGTGCTGTGTGGCAGCCTAATAGCCAGAACAGCGCTGATCACCCTCGCTGACTCCCATCTGCAGAATGCAGAGCTCGGTGGCAGCCGTCAGAGCTAAATGCATGTTGATAAACGGTATTAGCCAAGCAACAACAGGTTATTATTTTCCGGTGGGTTTTGAAGCCACTCAGTGTCAGCCTTTTCTCCTTGCTTCACAAGTTTGCCCGCCCACTGCCTTTCACCGCTAATGGGCACCAGTTTGTTCTTCGAGTTCACACGGGGTCAAGTTTAAAGGGCTTTGATGTAAATCCTGCAATTTACAAAGAAATCCCAAAAAATTCATCATGAAACGGAGAGGGCAGGTGGTTGCCAGTCTGTGGAAGGCGAAAGTGGGGTAGCCATCTAGTCCGAAGGGCCCAGGCTTGAGCTGGAAAATAGTAAGGCATGGAGTCAATCCAGGCCTCTAAAAGTGAAAAGAAGCAGAAAGCAGTGCTATCTAAACATACACACACACAACACACCATGAGTAGATTCAGAAAGTGTCTATCAGCAATGATCAACTTCATTACTATAAAATCAACAAGCCAAGGCAATTTTGGGGTTGAGTGGATTGGTGTCTTTCTTAGAACTGTACAGAGGAAAATTACATTACAGTTAGACATGAATCCCCAAAATACAGAATTAGAGATCTTTCTGCTCAGGGATGGTGCACATATATATCTGCTTTTATAGTGTGTGTGTGTGTGTGTGTGTGTGTGTATGTGTGTAGTGTGTATGTGTGTGAGTGTGTGTGTAGTATGTGTGTGTGTAGTGTATATGTGTGTGTGTAGTGCATATGTGTGTATGTGTAGTGTGTGTGTGTGTGTAGTGTGTGTGTGTGTGTGTAGTGTGTGTGTGTGTGTGTGTGAGAGAGAGAGAGAGAGAGAGATGGAGCCAGAGATTGTAGTGAGATTCAACTTCACTTGAGTGTGTTTGGAGCATTCCTATAGGTCCCTCACCCTGGTAATGCATGGGCAGGAACATAGCTACCCTCAAGGAACATGCAGGATAACTGTGAGTCTCATGTAAGCCTGTATTGTCAATTTCAGAAATATCTACCAGAAAATCAGGGACCATGACCTCCTGGACAAAAGGAAAACTGTGACCGCTCTGAAGGCTGGAGAGGACCGGGCCATCCTGCTTGGACTGGCCATGATGGTGTGCTCTATCATGATGTACTTCCTGCTGGGCATCACACTGCTGCGCTCCTACATGCAGAGGTAATGCGGTGGTCCCTGGGGGTCCACTGCCCTCCCCTTCCCTGCTCCCCCACTGCCCATTCGACCTATAGTCATCTTCCTCACCTTTCCTCTGAAATTTCAGGGGCACCTGGTACACGGTGTTTTCTAATGTTATCTGGTAATAATAATAATAATAATAACCTAGACTATATGTAAACTGTCTCTTGGGACTTGGATGAATTTCACAGACTGCCTGTTTCTCACAATTATTCCCTAAGGTGAGAATAGATCATCAATGCGGAGACGCCGGCGCCTAAGTGAGGAGACATAGGGGTGGTGGAAGTGAGGAGACATAGGGGTGATGGAAGTGAGGAGACATAGGGGTGATGGAAGTGAGGAGACATGGGGTGGTGGAAGTGAGGAGACATAGGGGTGGTGGAAGTGAGGAGACATAGGGGTGCTGGAAGTGAAGAGACATAGGGGTGGTGGAAGTGAGGAGACATAGGGGTGCTGGAAGTGAGGAGACATAGGGGTGCTGGAAGTGAGGAGACATAGGGGTGCTGGAAGTGAGGAGACATAGGGGTGGTGGAAGTGAGGAGACATAGGGGTGCTGGAAGTGAGGAGACATAGGGGTGCTGGAAGTGAGGAGACATAGGGGTGCTGGAAGTGAGGAGACATAGGGGTGCTGGAAGTGAGGAGACATAGGGGTGATGGAAGTGAGGAGACATAGGGGTGATGGAAGTGAGGAGACATAGGGGTGCTGGAAGTGAGGAGACATAGGGGTGCTGGAAGTGAGGAGACATAGGGGTGATGGAAGTGAGGAGACATAGGGGTGATGGAAGTGAGGAGACATAGGGGTGCTGGAAGTGAGGAGACATAGGGGTGCTAGCTCTCCATAAAGAGCTGGCTGTACAATCATGAGAACCTGAGTTCCAAACCTACCCCACATCAGCCCAGACACGATGGCATGCACTTGTAATACCGACCCTGAAGACAGACAGTCTCTAGAGCTCACTGGCCAACAAGTACAGCCTAACCGTGGAGCTCCAAGCCACGAAGAGAGCCTGTCTCCTAATATGTAATATAGATGACATCTGAGATCATCTTCTGGCCTCAGCAAACACAGAGAGAAACATACTGGCATGAACATGTACACATGACCATACGCATGCACCTGCACTCACGTGAACAGGCATATGTATGCATAAAAGACCTGCACGCATGTGTATACAAACCTGAACATGAGCATGGGCATGCAAATGCATCTACACACAAGTGCACACATACACACACAATATTATACTGCTCCGTGAGACACAGCAAAAACACCTGATGTGGCAGTTGAGATTCCAAAGCCACATTCCAGGAACTCAGCGTCCTGGTTCTTGCCTAAGGCTGCTTTTCCACCCACCTCTCACACACAGACACAGACACACACACACACACATACACACACACACACACACACACTTCTCCATCACCTAGCTTCCTTGCAAGCTCTCATATGCCCAAGCAAAAGAAGCAAAAGAATTAGTTGTTTGAAGCCAGATCCAGTACTCAGTATTCTGAAACTCTCTAAGTGATTCTAAATGTGTTGTGAAGCCGGAGAAAGACTGAGAGCAACCGCTTAAAGTAACAGACCTTTTCATTTCAACGTTTACCGGGTTTACTGAGTTGGGCCAGGGAGAGAGGCACTAGGTGATGATACTAAAAGCATCTCCTGTGCATAAGTGATCTGAGGGCCCCTCGAAGTACCCTGCCCCCCTCGTTGCCATCCAGACACTGGATCCTGAAGCTCTGTAGCTCCGTTTGTCTGCCGATGGCTGGGCCTTGGAGAAATAAGACCCTTTCGTATGAAAGTGGGAGGTCTCCATCCCACAGAAGCAGCAGACCATTCTGTGGCACTTGTTTCTACAGCCAAATTAATGCTTTCATTTTAGAAGCTAAGTCGAGCTGAAATGTAGCAATTTGCTCCTCTCTCACATCCTGGCTGGACCGCTCTGCCTCTGGTGGCCTTCAGCTGCTGTACTCTTGTCCCACAAGGAAAGCGCTGCTGCCTCAGGCCCCAAGGGTCTGCTGAGTCGAAAACCTCATTCAGATCCTCAAACCTGCTTAGAATGATCTAAGACATCCACCCCCACTGCCTGATCATTGTAAAAACAAATTCTGACCATCCAGGTTCCAAAAGATTCAGTCTGCTTCTGCAGAGGAGACTGAGTCCAGTAGCCTGTGACTGGCACCCACAAAAGCACAGGAGCTATCCATGCAAATCCAGCAGAAGGGCAGGTTTGTTCCTCCTCGTGAACACGTGTTTTCGGCTCACTGCAGCACAGCTTACACCCAGAGGCAAAGCATTGATTGCTAGTGTGTCGCTCCCTAATTACAAACGCTCAACTTGATCACAAAATGAAAGTTATTGTAAACTAGAATTCAAGCGAGGAATTTTCGCTGGAATCTCTCTGGCTGACGAGGCTCAGGACAACCTGACAGACCCTGTTGTCTCCACAGAAGGGTTTACCTTCTGCCAGTTTCCTGGGGAGGCATGCTATGACAGAATGAAGCCCAAACCTCAGAGAACTGTTAGACTGGGTAAAGCCTCTGTTTCTATCACTTACCAACTGTGTGTTCTTGACTCCCGCGTCACCTGATTCAGTGACCCTCAACTCACTCACCTTTCAAAGGGATTAATAACCAACATATAGAGTTGTTGAGAGGATGAAAGGAAATAATTTATGTAAATCACCAGTTGGGGAGAAAGGATATAATTAGCCATTGCTCCTGACATCTTCAAAGGGCTGCCTTATCTTACTTCTGGGTTAGAATGACCTTATTGCTCTCCCTCTATCTTGTCAAGTCCAACCTGAGCTACTGCCTTTTCGCCACCTTTCCCCAGACCCTCTCTTCACAAAGACTTTTCTACCTAGGCTGGGGTGGAGCTTGGGGTAAAGGGACTGAGCAAGGAGCGGTGCCTTGCAGAAGTACAGAGAGTGAAGGTTGTGCAAGGTGGGCAGTGCGCACCGGTCACCCATCCCGCAGGAGGCTGAGGCAAGAGAATTACCACTTTGAAGCTAGCTCCGGCTACAGAACAATTCTGAGGCTGTTGTAGCCCACATAGTGAGACCCTGTCTTATGAAACCAAAACTAAAATTAAAGCATGCACGATGCTTATCAGTAAATTCAATAAGAAGAAAATGGCCTCTTAAAATATCAGTGAATATTCTATACAGTACATGTCACCCAGAAGGTTCTCAGGCACCAAAGTCTGTGCCGCCACAGCATGCCGAAAGCTGGTTCGTTCAAAGTCGTACACTTTGCATGGACCTATAGGTTTTGCGGAGACCCCCACAGTTCAGCAACCAAGTAACTGTGCGGTCGAACCCTCGTGCCCTGCAGCTCCCCTCCCTGTGCTCATTCTTGCCCCTTCTCTGCAGTGTGTGGACGGAAGAAGCCCAGTGCACCCTGCTGAATGTGTCAATCACAGAAACATTTAACTGTTCCTTCAGCTGTGGGCCCGACTGTTGGAAGCTCTCTCAGTACCCTTGCCTGCAGGTGTATGTGAACCTGACATCTTCTGGGGAGAAGCTCCTCCTCTACCACACGGAAGAGACCATGAAGATCAATCAAAAGGTAGGAGCTCCGCTCGCCTTAACTGGGCACCTGCAGAATCTGCCCACCTTCCCTCTGTCCCTTGGCTTTACCCTATGCAAGTATTTCAACACACCAGGAGGTAGGCGCTGCTGGCCCCATTCACAGAACTCACTCTCTGGATCTGTCCAGGGAAATACTTGTTTCTTGTACAGCCATGCACAAAGTGTTCCCTCGTTTTGTGGTACAGCAGGTTTAGCTGTGTTTTCTGTTTGAGGGGGTATTTATATATCCTCCTAAGTCTGTCGAAACAAGGGCAGAATTTAATAAGAGATGTGCATGCCCAAATATCTGTCATGACTTGGGAGGCATGGGTAAAACAGGACTTTGCTTTTCCACACTTAGTTATGTGACCTTGCACATGCAACTTGACCTCTCTGACCTTTTGATCAGAAGGAAATGGTGTGCGTGCGTGTGTGTGTGTGTGTGTGTGTGTGTGTGTGTGTGTGTTTTAATTTATATGTTATACTTAGAGAGCCATAATTTATTTTAATACTGTTCATTTTAATCACTTCACTGGTGTGATGACAAAATGCCATAACCAAGGGCAACTTACGGAGGTCAGGGTTTATTGTGCTTTATGATTCCATCATGGCGGGGAGGCGTGGCAGCAGAAGCAGGAACTGAGAAGCCATGTCTTCAACCACAACGTCCATAAGAAAGGAAATGGGAAAGGAGATGAGGTTATCTGCTCCACCACCTGCCCCCAGAAACAGATTTTCTCCAGCAAGGCTCCACCTCCTCATAATCTTCCCAAGCAATGCCGTCCACTTGGGTACCAAGCATTCAAATACCTGAGCCTATGAGGGGTGTTTCTCATGCAAACCACCACACTGATATGTTAAAGCCCACATGGGAGGTGCTTAATGAATGTGCATTAGATTGAAGCTATTCCTAAAATGTATTCTGATGATGGGCATGGTGGTTTCAAGCCTGTAGTCCCCACATTCAAGAAGCTAAAGCAGATGGATTGCCACAAGTCTGAGGCATACCTGAAGTACAAAGCACGTGACAAGTGTTCTGGCTAGCTTACATCAACTTGACGAAAGCTAATGTTATCTGAAGGGGGGAGCCTCAATCAAGAAAATGCCTCCGTAAGATCAGGCTGCAGGCAAGACCGCATGGCATTTTTTTAAATCTGTGATTTATGGAGGAGGACCCAGCCCATCATGTGTGGTTCCACCCCTGGTCTGGTGGTTCTGGGTTCTGTAGGAAAACAGGCTGAGCAAGCCAGTAAGCAACACTCCTCCATGACCTCTGCATCAGCTACAGCCTCTAGGATCCAGCCCTGTTTGAGTTCCTGTCCTAACTTCCTTCAACGATGGACTACAATGTAGATGCGTAAGCGAAATAAACCTTTCCTCCCCAACTTGCTTTTGATCATAGTGTTTTGTTGCAACAATAGGAACCCCAACTAAGACACCAGGCAAACCAAAACCATATAGCAAGGTCAAAATATTTACATCCGTAAAGTCTATGAAGGACTGGGATGACCAATTGTGTTTTAGTTGAACCAATCTGCTATTATCAACTCAGAGATATATGTGTACTGGGTTTGAGTTTTATTGTTAGCAGCTTAGATATTCAGAATATTCTTGAATAAGCTGAGACAAGCTGACTCCAGCCTCCAGTTAGCACATTGGTGCTTATTTCCGGGAAGAGATCCTCACGGGCTCTCATCTTTCTTGTTCTAATCTCATCGAAACGGCCATCCCATCGATGATAATTTATAGTTATCAAGGTTGCAGAGGCCAGGAGGTTCAGCACGAGCACATGGACAGCAAAGGGTGTCGCCACACACAAGCAAAGCCCATCTTGCATTTTGGTCACAGTAACTTGAACGAATTCTTGAAAACATCTCTGAGGACTCTCCTGAATACCTATTTCAAAGAATGTTACTTGACAGTGTTGCTTCTGATGTTCTTTCCTTTGTACTAAGCAGAACCAAGAGCAGTCCTGACCCAGCTCGGCAAACTTAGAAAGCTTAGCCCCTTCTCAGCAGTCTCTTTTCCAAGGTCTCCCTATAAGTCACAATCTTAAATCAAAGCTGACTTGTACTGGTGGAACCCTCTAAAACTCCTCAGATCTCCAAGGAGCTGGAGAGCCACACGAGCAGAAAGGGAAATCAGACAGGAAGGACTTTTCCCCCTTCCTCATTTTGGCATCATATCGCTTTGGCTCTGGTGTTATTTAGGTGACAAACAGGGACTGCAGTTCCCATCATAAATCCCAGGAACATATTTAGGATCAGCATCTTATCAGCACTCTGTGGTCATGGGCACCTTTTGGTTCCTTTGGCCCATTTCCTTGTTTCTAAGTGTGAGTCATGACCCCATACAGAAACCTGTGCACTGAGAAGGTGTAGCTCAAGTATTTATTACCAAGAGCTCCCGGTTAACCAAACAGTAACAAAATAACACTTTCCTTTTCTCTTCCCCACAAATACTCTTTCCAACCCTCCCAAAACCTCAGGCTCTTCTCCTGCCTGGATGACCACCACCCTGGCTGTTATGACAACTGCCTCTGGATTTCCCTTTGTGGTTTTATCACTGCTGTGTTTAACACATAGCAGTAAACACGTTTGCTTTGCTTCGTGGTAAGCTGCTATACATATGGAATCACACAGAATGTTTTGGTGGGTGTCTGGCTTCCTTCACGGAGCACGGCAGTGGGCGTGTTTCCACTGGGTACAGTTCATTAATTTTCATCTCATTCCCTGTGGAGTGACAGCCTAGGTTTTCCCTCTACTCTTGATAGACACTGAGTTTTCTATAGGTTAGGGCTGTCATAGCTTAGCTCTGCCATAGATGCTCATATATATAACCCTCAGTGTCCAAGCCACAAGCCCACACACTTAAGCCACACGCCCACATCAGGTATGCATCTGAAGGTGAAGTATCTGGGTCATAGCATAACACAGGTATATCTTAAAGCTGGATAAACAACCGCAAGGCTTCTCCACTGTGCCTGCCTCAGGAATGCTCCACAGCCCTGTTGGGAGGATCTTAGTGTTCCAAATCCTTGTGATGATTTACAGCTGATGTGTGGCATCTCCTGATTTTGATGGCTTCTCAAGTACCTGTCATTGAATATTCTCTTCTCTTCAGTCTTTCACTCCTCTCAGTTGCTTGTTTGTTTTGCATATCCCTTACAGAGCTTGTTTAAATATGTAAATGAGGTGGCACTTGCCTATAGTCTCAGCTATTCCAAAGACTGAGGGGAGAGGATCACTTGAAATGAGGAGTTTAAGACAGGCCAGGGCAACATAGCGAGACTCTGACCCAGACAACAAGTTACAGGGCCATACCTCTTCCCTCCTTCCTTGAGTATCTTTGTATGGAAGACAGTTTCAATTTTACTGTGACAGTGCCTTGTCATTTTCTTTCCTTTTTGTTTAATGTTTTTCCTATTCTGTTTATTGAGTTCTTAATGTAGTCGTGAAGGCCTCAAAGTCATTTCCCTGTGCATTCCTATTTTCTCTTCCCCATACACAACCAGCCTTCCTGAAACTGACCTTGATGTGGGGGGGAGAGGGGGGCTGGGTCAAGTTAGTGGGTCTCTTTACTTTTGTTTCTTGGTTTGGTTTGGTTTTAGGTGTGTGTTTGTGTAAGAACAGCGACTGGCTCTGTCTGCGTTGTGAAAGTCTTCTTCAGCAGGTCATTTGCAGGACCCACGTTCTGCTCCTAGAAACGAATGTGTCCCTATAATGCAAATGTCTTGCCCAAGGATTACAATTTTGAACCCATTTGCACATTATGATCACCATTCTGTGTAGACGTCAGCACACACTGTCGCTGACGTGTGCAGTGAGTATTAATTCCCACAGGCCGCTACTCTGTTTACGTAGACTTCGGCACAGCACAGACTGCCCGCTGACGTGTGCAGTAAGCATTAACTCCCACAGGCCCACCATTCTGCATGGTCGCTGTGCTCAGTCTTAATTCTGCTCTTCCATCTGCGGCCATTTTCCCCACAGTCTGTAAAACAGCCTTTCCTGAGAGACGATGGCAGAGCAGAGCCTGGCATGGGAAATTTCCTCCATCTCCGTTTTCCTGAAAGCATTTCTGTCTGGCTTTGATTCTTGAGGGAAGTAGCCACTGAGCACACAGCCCTAGGCTAGCCTTCCCTCTGCCCCCTTGTCTCTCCACCAGCAGCGATGCTGTCCCACAAGCCAGCCCACAGTTTCTCAGCTGCATCTAGAGGGCAACCCAGCCAGCTTAAAGAGTTTCCTTTGATTTTCTATGATTTATCACAAGCCGAGGTATGAAGCGATCCTTATTCAGACTTCTAAGCAGTCACAAAGTATTTCCGCTCCCTATAAAACTTTATGTTTTATGTTAGAAATCTGTTTCTAATGTTAGGAAGTCCACAGGCTCTCTGGTTACACTGTGTGTCTTGTCTCCTTCTCTCTCTCTTCCCCTCCTGGGACTCCTTTGACGGGAGGGTGGGCTCTCACCACATCTGGTCTGTTCCCCTGTTCTTTATTTCTCTCAGTTTCTCTTGCCTCACTTCATTCAAGATTTACCTGCTCAGCACTTCTATCCTCAACTCCGAAAAGCTTACCGTCTGTCTAGTCCACTAATTCTGAATTTTTCTTACTCTATTTTCATTTTTTAACTTTACCATTCTCACATAAACTCATTTTTCCCATAAATGTGTGAAATTCTACAAAACATGATGAGTAACTCTAAGTAATAACTTGAAATGTGTTTTATCCTATAAATTTAGAAGCGCTGCATTACTCATTTGCAAAGAATTATGTTTGCATTTATCGGCTCTATGTGACAAAAATTACAGGAAGCCTGTGATGAATTACTGACCATCAAGTAAAAATTATACATATATATTCTAACAGAAGAAATGAGTATTGAATAAATTATTCCAAAAATACACAGAAAATATAAACAACATTTGATACTTTGATATCACATGAAAAATACAACTATTAGCAATAACTATGATAGTAATAATAAACCAAGTTGATATGTATCAAATAGCTATCCTAAACTTGGAGTGATCCTAAGCACTATTCAAGGACAATTTCACATAACTTAATACTCCTGATACTTATTAACATATATAAAAAATGTCCACACAGACAGGTGGAAATATAAATATTCCCTCCTTTATCAGATACCATAATAAAATCCTAAGACAGCTTTTGTGGTTATTGCTGTTTCTATTTTCATTGAGAGTTATTTTCTGTAAAATGCAAATTTTATATTCATACTGCCTTTGTTTTCCAGATTAAAATTGACAAATAATTATAGAAGAGAAATGAAAATATTAGAGTTGAGGCCAGTACCTTTTCTTTTCTTTTCTTTTCTTTTTTTTTTTTTTTTTTTTTTTTGTACATTTTCTTCTTACAGTTCGATGTGCTATTTTTCAATGTTTGGGTTTTTGTTTGGTTTGCTTTTCTGTCTTGGGCTTTTGGTTCTTATCAGGCCATCTTCTCCCTAGTCTTGGTTTTTCTCCTCTCCTCCTGTGTCTCTTCTTCCTCTTTTCTTTTTCTCTCCATCATCCTCATTTTTCATCCTCAATCTTTGTTTCCTCCTCTGTTGAAAATCATTTACTGTCAAATAGCATCTATTTTTTCCAATAAGATGTTTGGAAAATGAGACTGCTTCCAAAACAATGAAGACATGTAGCACAAAGCATGATATTGTCAGGAAGAGAGAGAGACAGAGAGAGAGAGAGAGAGAGAGAGAGAGAGAGAGAGAGAGAGAGAGAGAGAGAGAGAGAGAGAGGAGTGGATGGAGGGAGGGAGAGAGGGAGGGGATCAAAGGAGGGAGAGAGGGAGGGAAGGAAGGAAGGAAGGAAGGAAAGAAGGAAGGAAGGAAGGAAGGAAGGAAGGAAGGAAGGAAGGAAGGAAGGAAGGAAGGAAGGAAGGAAGGAAGAATGGATCACACACAAGTAGGCATGGCACTTCCTAAGGCAATTACTACCAAACTTGGTAATCCACAGCTTGGTCATGGTCTGCATTACACCCAGATCTCAATCTGGTAGTGGTCGGAGAAGCCATGGAATGGAAACCAAGAACCCCAAGCCAATACTTTGAGGAGATGCTTCTTCACCATTTGCTTGCTCTGTGGCTTCGAGAGTTCAGGCCGAAAGCCTTTGCTTCCTCCTTCAGCTTATCTGTTTGCCTGTTACTTTGGCCCCTGGTGCATAATTGCGCAGGAAAAGTGCTGCCTGTCTAATATTTCCAGTTCTTGGACAAGGAGTAACCGTGCAACCAGCTTTGTAGGAATCCAAGGATATACCGAGGCATACCCCATCCAAGCTGAGTATATTTAGAACAGTTGTGAATGCAAGTGTCATTTTGAAAGTTATAATTTTTCCTTTATTCATACCAATTTCTGATAGCTATAGACTTGCAGAAAATTCATTTCAGGACCTGCCCACATGTCTTTGCCAATACCATTATATAAATTAAGGGATGCATGTACTTTATCTAAATGAGTATTATGCCAATGTACACATTTTCCCTTAATCTCTAACAGTTCATGAAAAAACTACATCTCAAGTTCATTGATAAAACCTATTCCTCTTTGTTTGGCAAAAAATGGTATTCAAACCAGAACCTGTCAGGAGCCACAGTCCACACAGCCACAGCTTCAATCCGCCCCCTAGCGTCAAGGTATGCAAGTGACCACACTACACCACAAAGAAGCTGGCCTTCATGGTCCTCTTAATGTATCTTCAATTATAGACTACTCATTGAGAATACCCATCCAGAATACTTCTTTGATCATTTCTTGTTTCTTAAAATGTTCTAATTCTTGTCTGTGGAATGCTTATGCAAAAGGTAATGTGGTTCTTGGAAAGCCTATTTTGATGACTTTAACACCTGAAGTCCCATGTTTGTGTTCTACTTCTGGTGTTCATGCTGTCTAACTTCATCTGAACAGTTTATTACCTTCCAGAAAACATGATTTCAATGTTATTCTTTACATATATATGCATATACATGTATATATGTATTTTTTTAATTATGTATATGTAAGGGAATGATGTGTATAGTGTGTGCACAGGTATATAATGACAACAGAAGCCAGAAGAGGGTTCTGGATCCCTTACAGCTTGAGTTACAGGATGTTGTGAGCCATCTTACTTGGGGTCGGGAACCAAACTCAGATTTTCTGCAAAGGGAATATATGCACTTAACCACTGAAACAACTCCCTAACCTCTTAAAGTTATTTACAAAAGTCTATTTCAGCCTGGGTTGGTGTCATTCTCTCCAGCGTTTCCATTAGCTTCTGCCAGGTGCTTATGAGCACCACTCCTTTAAGACCACTTACTACCCTGTAGCTGCATAAACCGAGGTAGTCCAACCTTGACCTACATCTGAGCATTGCTCCTGGAAGCCACCATCCAGAGCCCCAGCCACATTGCTTCAGGGCTCTCAAACATACGACACCTGCTCAAGGCTCTGAGCCCCCTGCCACAGCTAGCAGACAGTCCACCAGACAGAGCACTGAACGCTGAGATGGGCTTCCCCAGCCCAGCTCTTTGTCCTCTGTATGGGTAGCCTCTGTTTTTAATCAGAAATACAGATTCTGAGAAAATGGTCATCTCTACCTTAGAAGACTACCTGACTATCTCTGTTCAGCGTGAGGAGTATTCAGGATACTCCCAGGAAAGGAAAAAGGAAAGGAACCCTCATTGTCTGCCTCCCCTTCCCATTACTTCCCACAACCTCACAAGAATAACACACATCCCCGTTGCCAAGAAACGGACACACTTCTGTTGAGAGTCTAGTTCCCACAGAGGGTGTTACAACGCAGCAAGCAGAAGCCAAGAAGAGCCAACTGAGCTGTCTGTGTCTCTGTGGAAAAACATTCAAAATATTTGATTTTAAATGTTCAGTTTCTCTTATTTTTTTTCTTTAGTCTTTAAACCCAGTCTCCAGCCTCTTGACAGTAGCCTAGCTCAAGCTGCTAGAGTGGATAAGCCGGCAGGCTCTCACGGAGCCCTTAGTTGACTGATGGCCTCTAAGAGCTGTGAGTGGCTTTGGGGACTGTGCATCCCTCAGCCCTGCCCAGTAGGATGTCACTGGAATGACAAACAGTGGTTGAGTATCAATACACCGTGCTTTGGGATCTCCAGTTCCCTCAGCCACCAGACTGTCACTATAAACATAAACAGCAAGCTGAATATTAATTCACCATGGTTGCTGCTTCACTTCTAAGTTCTGAACTCCTTCAGGAGTTGAACTTCTTGATAAATGCCAGTGATTCTCAACACATACTCATTTAAAGGTGGATTTAAGATAACATTCGTAGCGAAATAAAAGACTGTATCCATTTTGATGCATGTTGTGACAGCATATGTATGATATTTATACATAATCATCATGGGAAAGATGGTTGCTTCAATTAAGTCATTCCATAAACTACCAATCATTCACCACTGCGAATTCAGCATTGTTCTTCATTCCGACACTCATGCAAAGTATAATGGGTCTTCTAATTTCAGAGGTTAACACATCTAGACTCTTGACATTGTGATCAATGCAGAGACCTGCCCTTGTTTGATAGTGTTCCCAGACTCTTCCCACCTTGTGACCAACATCCTCCCCAGTCCATTTGTGAGATGTTTCCAGTTCGTAGCAGTGTGGCTTCTCCTGCTTTATTTGGCTTCACATTTGCATGCTGTAAGGTCCTTATGATGTGTTCAGCGCAACCCCAGCAGGTCAGAGAAATCAGAAAATTGAGCTGTGGCACTGAATGGAAAATAGTGTTAACTGAGTTCTCACTGTGCACAACGTGCCCGCTACTGTACTAAAATGTTACTTTAAAAATTACCTTGCTCACTCCTGCTCATAAAATAATAATAGCCAAATTTTATCAAGAGCTCACAACGTGCCAGGCATTGTACAGTACTGATGTTTTACATACACTGGCTCATTTAGCTGCAGCAGCAATCCCTGTGTGGCACGCCAACACCGTTCTTACTTTATGAAGCGGAGTTTAGGAAATGAATTTCCCCAATGTCGTGCATTCACCAAATAACTAGGTGTGAATTGAAATCTAAGACTTTTGTCTTGTGATCTTCTGAAGAGAAATCCCTCAACATATAGCCATGAGAATGTACAGCCAGGGACTTCAGAAGACTTGTGGCTCAGTTGCTCAAGTGTCCACTGGACAATCATGAAGGCCTGACTTTGATAGGCAGAACCCATGTGAGAAGCAGGACGTGGTGATGCATCTGTGATAACAGCACTGGAAGACAAAGGTGGAGTTCACTGGCCAGTCATCCTGTTTTGTAAATTCTAGGCCAGGGAGCGACCGGGTGTCCAAAATAAGGTAGATGGCATCCAAAGATTGACATCTGGGGTCATCTTGTCTCCACACACACATTTGTACAAGGCTGTACATTGACAAAATTTAGTCCGTTCATACCAAAACTGGAATATCTGCGCACATCTCTTTGTAGGAATCAAAGAAAGATTACGCCTGTAAGAAGATTGCACAAACCTTGATGTCTCTGAGTGGCAAGAATGGGGAAAAGGAAACTCTTGGTTCCCAAGAAACAGGACAGTGACTAGGATCAAGGTTAGGTTATCTGACTCACTCTCAGGCATACTATGGGGCTTCATGGTATGGCTGCCTTGACCAATACAATGCTCTAAATTCCTTCTTTCTCAGTCCATCTCTAATGTCTTTAAACATTCTTTTCAATTTGCATTGGTTGATGCTGATTGACAACAGGATCTAGAATCATCCTGGAGTGAAGCCTCTGGACCTGGCTATGATGGGTTACATAGGTTAAGTTAGACTCTGGGCATGTGCATAAGAAAGACTCAAAAATAAGGTACACTAAAATGAAAAGACCTGCCTATTGTGAGCAGCACCATCCCATGGGCTGAAGTCTTGGAGGAAATAATAAGAAAAAAAACCCAAGCTGAACACAAGCATTCACCACTCTCTGCTTGGTGGCTGTGGGTGTAATGTCATAAGCTCCCTCAAGATCCTGCCGCCATTTTTCCTGCTATGGCAGACCATGCCCTCAGACAATGAGCCACAACAAAGCCTTCGTTCCTTGGGATGTTCTTGGGTGCTTTATCACAGCAACAGGAACAGTAATGAGTACACTGTTCAACACCGAGCAAAAATAGTTAAATATGTATGCTCAAGGCAAGAAGCACAAAGTTATATATCTATTTCCTCTCTGGAAATAACCTTATGCCAAAATGGAGGAGATGGCTATACTCAGCAAAGCCTGGATCGTTCTTGCTTTCTTCTACCAAACACTTCAAAGAGTCGTGCTTCCCACACTCAAAGGATGCTAAAAGCACAGACCAACTACATCTAAACTGTGTGTTGAAGGACCTGCTACTTTAAAGCTGATCATGAAGGGAGTTCTCAAAAGAGAGAGAGAAACAAAAGGGAGGTCCAAGTTTATGCCCTCAACTTGACCTATGTCCCTCACAAATGTGTAGGACTCAAAGGTTCAGAATAACACAAGGTTTCCTTACTTCAAAACCAAGATTTTTCATGTTTCACCTGAGCAGTTTTGTTTGTTTAACTCAGGACACATGAAATAAGGTGCCCTGGTGGCTGACGAACTGTTAGAACAAATTGGGTGTGCCTCTGTGATAGTATTATCTTTTCAGAACGGCTCTTAGGCACTCTCCTCTCCTGTCTTGTCAGCACCTCCTGTTGTATTCTCTTTCTGACATCTCTCCTACATTGTTTACATTTTTGACGCCTATGTATGTTTACATTTTGACGCCTGGCATATTGGCATCATATTTATTAGACCCAATAAGTATTTGGATTCATTAAACATCTAACCTCCTCTTGAAATAAGATAGTTCCTTTCTTATAAAAGAACAAATAAAACATAAGACTTTTCCTTGAAGAAGTCCCAAAGAACTGATGGTGCCTTCCCCATCATTGCAAGAAAACAGAGGCTGACAGTGAGGTTACTCAGCCAGATCCTGCCCTGCTGCTGCACCCATCTTTCATCTCTGGGATGACGGCCCGTCACTCTGTTTCACATGTGCCTAATAAAGCATGTCCAAAAAAACCCAACAGGTAGTTTTTAAAAAGACTTCCTGTCTATCATGAGAATAAAAATAACTCAGTTGACATAGAAGATCCTGGAAGTGAGGTGATGAAGGGAAGGTAAATTCAGCAGTGCTGCAAAGAACTGGAGAGAAGGTGCAGTTGCACTGGTTACATAAGCAAAGAATCGACCTGGGGAATGCGAAAACCAAGTTTCCACAGCTAGAAGAGGAAGGGCCATGCCGTGGATGACTTCTGTGATTTTCGTTACTGATAGGAAGTTTCTGCCCTCCAGGAATCAAAGGTGCTAGAGAAAGAGGTCAGGTTTATTTACAAAATTCAGGGTTAAGAAGAGACTGTGAAACCTGCTCATAATGATTTGCCATTATACATGCAGAGCAGGACATCAGCATCAGTGTTCACCCCTAAATGACATACCTTTATTACACCCCAATCTGCCTAGGATCAGGAATCATTGTTGCGGAAGAGGAAGTGGAATGATTTTAGAAGAGCCAGAGTTGGGAGGTGACTACAAGGAAATTGTTCCGTGTGTGCAACTGGATATTTGCACATATGAATTAACAGTGGCTGTGACAACATGCGTAAGACCTGCTCAAGCTCAAGCCAGACAAAATCTCAGTATAGAGACAGGAGGTGGTCACAAAGCCCCTAGTCTCCGACAAAGAATGATTGTTACTGACAGCTGCCAAGAGAGTGAGAGTTAGTTTTCTTTAAGGGTGTGGATCTGGTAGATTGAGCACCCAACAGTATATAGCTAGCACTAATTGGACTTTTTTAGTAAGGACATTGCTGAAGACTCCATGCACTTCAGATGCAGAGGCCCCCTAAGCAGGAACTCACCTGAAAGCTTCTTCCCTGACGATTAGCTTGCAAGGTACCAGAAAGCACCATGTAAGCTTCCAAAGGAGAGAATAACTCAACTGTCTTACCCAGCTGTGAACCACAACAATGGACGTGACAACCAGCATGTCATGTCAGCCTAAAAGTACAGTAGTGCCACGCATACCTTGGTGGTTACCAAAAGTTCTATAAATGGAAGGGAATCATGCCTGGCACTGGAAACCTAGCTAACTACCCAGGGCTAGTGAAGTTATAGAGACTGGAGAACCTATAACTACCACTTTACTAAA
Organism: Apodemus sylvaticus; assembly: GCF_947179515.1. Classification (NCBI taxonomy): domain Eukaryota; kingdom Metazoa; phylum Chordata; class Mammalia; order Rodentia; family Muridae; genus Apodemus; species Apodemus sylvaticus. The sequence goes on along the minus strand of NC_067475.1, from coordinate 137,440,898 downwards.
CCAGTATAATGCATATCTACATTTTAAACATGTGTCCTTGAGTCCACAGATAAGTGTAGTCTTCACCCCTCATGAAAACTTCCTTTTGCAACAGAGACTATTACAGAAAAACGCAGTCAATAAAAATACAGAGTTGTGGATCCAGGTCCCAACGAATACATCTACAAAACAATTCCTGCACCTAAGGCTCAGGGAACATTTGAGAGGAGGGAGCAGGAACATTGTGAGAGTCAGAGGATCAGGGAGTTTTCTGTGAAGTTGTATATTCCAGGAATGTCAAGAACTACACCCATAAAATCTCAGCGATGCAACTGCCAAAGACGAGCTGACAAGAGACAACAATTAATGTGCCAATGTAGATAGGGAAAGACCATGGGGCCTCAACCTTACACAAAGAACTATAGTCAAGGAAGGAAGGCTGAGAGTGGGAGGAGTAGTCTTCCCCAGGTAAAAGCACGTCAGCTGCTTATCTGATACCAAATGGCCAGCCCTGAAAACACATACAACTAACATTACACAGATTGAGATTGCTGAATTTAGGAATATGCATGTATCTACATATATGCATGTTACAATGATCAATGAAAAAAAAAGCCTTAAATTTTAAAGAAAATAAAGAGGATTATACGGGAAGGTTTTGTGGAATAAATTGGGTTGGTGGTGCTGTAGTTAAATTATAATCTCAAAAATAAAAGAACTAAAAAGATGAAGACAGAGTGGGATGCAAATGGGACAGACCTCAGAGAAGTTTGGAGATGGAAGTAAATATTATAAAATATAATGCATAAACAACCTCTCAAAAATTAATAAAAATATTAATAGTAAAGAATAAGAGACTAGCAAGGCAGGGAGACAGTTCAGTCAGGAAAGTGCTTTGCCATGCAAGCAAGAAGACCAGAATTCAGATTCCCTGGGACCAATGTAAAAGTAGTACATCTATATTTCCAGTGCCGGGGACGATGGGACAGGAGAATCTCTGGAACTCGCTAGCCATCCAGTCTAGCCAATCAGTGAGTTCCAGGTTCGGTGAGAAACTTTATCTCAAAAAAAATTGGGGAAATTATTTAGAAAGAAATATAATATCAATTTTTTATTGTACTATGTTCTATATAGACCACTCATATAAAATGATCCCACAAACACATGATGAAGTCATGTGATAATTAGATCATCAGTCCAGGTTATACCCACTTCTGTGGCATACACTGGTTATACCACAATGACTAAACCTTTTTTTCATAACCATCCTCGCTTCCAGAGAGTGCACATGACTAAAGCTGGAGCAACAGAAGCAAATGCCCAGATCCTAAGGTAGAATTCGGTACAATGCAAGTCTCCAAAGAACAGTAGGGTAATAAGGCAAGCTGACCGTGTGAGAATTCCATATCTGGTTATTCTGCCCTCTTCAGAGCTCCTGCCACTTTGTGTGTGGCACTTGATTCAAGACTTTAGACGAACATGTGAGACAATGTGATATTCCAGTAGGAAAATGTGCCAATAAAAATGTATGAAGGCCATATGCATATTCATCATCTCCTTCTGAAAGATGGCTGCCGGGACATCTCTATGAACCTCATTACTGAGGTTCACCGAGAGGTGAAATTGGTTCCGAGGGCCACGTGCTTATAGTATCTACATCACGTGAACACAAGTTGGGAACTTGTTATGCGACATCATACATTCATCATCACAAGGGATCTGTCAAGGATAAAAAGAAATGAACAACCGATATCCAGTAGAGTTTTCATAGGCAGAAACAGAAAGTGGCAGATAACCAGGCTCAGAGCTCAGAGCAGCCCAGGCTCTCCCCGCTAACGTCTGTGTGCCCGGTGTGTGCCGCTGGCACAGAGTAACTAAATGTGGACGTGTATGGCGTGCAGCCAGCCCATATCACACCTCTCAGACCCCGTAAACTTTAACTTTTAATAAGGCGCTCCTGTATTACAACCTTGCCAGACAACCTTAGAAGTGCTTTATATCTTGTTTTATTTGGAAGAATCTTACCCCATGACAGAATTATTGCCATTTGGCTGACATATGTTTCTTTATATAAAAAAAATGTTAGTTGAACTGATTCATCACAGCAGAGGAAAATAAAGAAAGACTCCATTTTTAATGGAATGCCATTTTTATTGGGATCATTTTAGTGACTTAGCTCAGGGAGAGAAGAAAGTGCTACCATAAGGTAAGCACAAAACCATCCCATAATCCAGACTGGCTCAGCCTGAAGTCTTCAAGAAACAGTTCTTTAAAACATTACTGATACGACCTGTATGTACAATTTTATAGTTGGACAAAGGAGTCCCACGAGGGCCTGAAAGTTGTCATCCAGCTGGCCAAAAATGTATCCAAGAAGGTCCCAGGCTCACTGTCACACAGTTATAACTTCCACCCTCTTCCCCACTCCAGTGCCAGGCTATGTCAGCACACTATTGGGCTCACACTTGTGAGTGGATGGGCAGTGACTCAGAGCGGGTCACATTTTAAAATGTCAACCAAAGTTCAAGCTTGAGAACCAGCCAGGCAATCAAGTCAGTGTGTGTGTGTGTGTGTGTGTGTGTGTGTGTGTGTGTGTGTGTATGTGTGTGTGTTTCTTATGCATTTGTGTGTGCACACAGTATTTTGAGTCAGTTTATAATATTGTGCCGGGCTTCACTCATAGCTATCCTTGGCCCCCATGCCAATCAATGCCAACACACTCATCACCCATTCTTAACTAAGCAGAGAAATGCCTTCTATTTGGAGTCAAATAACCCCAGGGTTACAAAGCCACAAAGTTCCTGGTACTGCTAAGTCAGAAGGAAATTATTCCAGAAAGACTCCACTATGTGAAACTTAATTCATTTATTTTATATTTTCTCCCTGTGAGATTCTCAGATGCAAATTTCTCCCAGATTCTAAGATCCTGCTCCAGATCTCATATTGAAACACTCAGAACACCCACGGGCCATTTCTTATGAATGTGTAGAAAGAAGAGGGAGAGAGGTAGAGGGGACAGAAAACAAGAAATGGAGGTGAGACAGGCAGATCGAAAACAGCAGCGGTCCTTGGATCAAACAGTGTCCTCTGCTGTGATCCTGGCTTACATCCCCTTGGCTGACAGGAAAGGGCACTTGGGCAAGCTGTGTGGGACTCTCCATTTCCTCACAGGCCTCTCCTCAGCCTTTCCCAATTTACTAAGATCTGCCAAAGCTGCAGATGTTCTCTTGACAGGATCAAGATGCCCAAGATTCGGCAAGGCTGGTTGAATACCATGAATTCGTGAGTTACTTTTCATGCTGATGCGTGTAGTAGCTGCTTTCCCCATTGTTGGGACAGAAGTCACTTAAGGAAGGACAGAGTTATTTTGGCTCACAGTTTGAGGGGATCCCTTCCATTGTGGACAGAAAGAAGTAACCGTGTCGACAGTCAGTCAGGTGACATAGGGTTGAATAGTGGTGATCAGCTCAAATTCTCTTTTTCTTCAATCTCCAGCCAAGGTTCAGCTGCTACCTGCATTCCATATGGTTGGTTACCTCCTGAATTTCCTTTCTGGAAACTCTATCATAGACACACACAAAGATGTGTTTCCATGGTGATTCAAAATCCAGTCAAGTTAGCAATTAAGATTAATCATCACTGTACATTATGCTAATATTTTATGTTACATGGGCAGACAAAACTCAGGTTTGCACTCTGGCTCCTGGACAAGTGTATCTGATGGGGAATAATTAAGACCCATAATCCTTAGCTATAGCAAAATGGATTACTTACTTTTTCTATGTGTGATTGTTATACCAAACACATTCATAATTAGATTTTAATTGACAGCTAAATCATTTACAGATGAATTACCAAGAAACACTAGTAACCCTAAAATACTACTTCAATCAGTGTGTGGTCTCTCTTATTTGGGGGCCCATTGGTTTGAATCTATAAAAGTTAACCTCTATGTTTGTCTCAGAGATAAAGTTAGGTTGACTCCTCTTACGTCTCCTCCTAATGATAGTCTGTCTTGTTCTTCACAGTGCTCCTATATTCCTAAGTGTGGAAACAATTTTGAGGAGTCCATGTCCCTTGTGAGTGTCGTCATGGAAAACTTCAGGAGACACCAACACTTCCCCTGCTATTCTGACCCAGAAGGAAACCAGAAGAGTGTCATCCTGACCAAACTCTACAGCTCCAACGTGCTGTTCCATTCTCTCTTCTGGCCAACTTGTATGATGGCTGGGGGTGTGGCAATCGTTGCTATGGTGAAACTAACTCAGTACCTCTCCCTGCTTTGTGAGAGGATCCAACGGATCAACAGATAAAAGAAAAAAAATCATGGATAAGATATTTTTCTTTAAAGCTCAAATACTGTTTTCTTTTGTTCTTCACCAAAGAACCTTAAGTTTGTAATGTGCAGTCTGTTATGGGTTCCTTAATATATTATTCTATGTAGAGCAATAACGCAAATGCTGTCCTATATGCAAACGTGATGTCCTTATTATTCAGGAGAATTAACTGTTCCTCATTGGTCGGTTGTTTCATTATGTTGTTTCGATGCTGGAACTAGTCTGTCCTCTTTCCACCAGAATAGGGCTCAGCTACTCATTGCTAAGTGTTGGGGGGGCTGTAGGGGGTGGAGGCTCTGTCCCCAAGACCAGGTCTGTGTTCTGAGTTTCCAGACTTCATGAAGACAAGATTTTTCTTCATTTGTTGTTTACTGAAGCTACAGCCAAAAACGCATTTTTTTTCCTTATTCTGCATTGAACCCTGTAGCACGTGAAGGGGTTGTTTCCTGAATAAAGGGTGTTAAACTTTTTTTTTATTATTATTATTACTTTTGCCACAGCACTGTAAGGAAGAGAGGAAACCTAGCCAGCAACGTTTCTTTCATTAACTTTTCACTCACAACTTTAGTTCATTTTTAATAATTATCAACTCTATAATGTCTTCCAAACAGAGTCCTCTTTCCATTTATGACCCTGCTACTGTGTGGGAGACAAAGCTGGTGAGATCATTCCCAGTGAACTAACTGGGTGTCAGTAGGGATGCTATTGCAATTTTGGAAAATCTATGTTACAAAGATAGTTATGTGAAATCTTAATTCCATTTCCACTGGACTGTTAGAATCAAATATTAGTGTAGTAAAGACTGGTGAATTGGTTGCAATGGGTGAGTCTGTCAGGGCCAGCTATCATGTTGGAATATTACTCTTTGGGAATTTATGTTTCAGTAAACGAATGTACAGTCTCTCCTTCTGATAAAAAAAAAAAACCTGTTGCCTGTTGGGGTTTTAAATCTATGTGTGCAGAATCTTTGTCTCTTCTACATACTTTATTTTTCTACTCACTGTTCCCTTTTGGTTGTTATATTTTATATGCAGAATAGACCTTTTTCCTAACACATGTTTGAAGTGAATAATAGGTTGGAGGGAAGCCTTTCTTCACGTTGATGTTTACTCATTCTATTTGGTGGGGCGGGGGGGATAAGGGGGTTGGTTTTAAATAAAGACATGCCGTCCTTTATTTAATATCGATATCTAAGGGAGAAGACAAACATCTATCTTTCTCATCTATATTTAAGTACCCTTTTGTAACATAGTATCGATGTTTTTTAGGTAATTGCAAAATTTTACAAACCATTTGTGGAGTGAACGGTGAAACTTATCTGAGGAAGCAGAATGTTGTAATTCATAGTCTGACTTTTCATAAGCAAATAAATGCCTAGGGTGTAATCAGGACTTCAAATGCGTAATTAAATTTTTTTAAACCCATTTATTTGATCACAAGATCTGAATACTTCTTGCATTCAGATAAACCCATGACTATCCAAACAGCTCTAACTTATATTTAAAGGTGTTTTAAGAGACCGTAAAGAAAAGCCCTCTTTCTGACACTTAAACAATACATGTTACGTTGTAAACATTTGGAAAACACCACAGAAAATTATTTACTTTCATTCCATCTTTAAAATGTATTTGTCATGATGGAGAGAATCCCTTGGGACTCTAGGGGTAAAAGTTGAGATCTTAAATGTTCCCCGGGCTTCCCATCAACTGATCCAAGGATGAAGCACACATGATGACATCATGACATATGCTATTTTTAACTTCTTTAAGATTTTTCATTAAAAGTTCCAAGCTGAGGCCTGGGGCCATCTATATGTGAGGACTCCACATTCCTGATGCCCTAGATCCAATCCTCAATCCTACAAAAAAAGAAGAAGAAAATCTGTCTTAGTTAGGGTTTTACTGCTGTGAACCGACACCATGACCAAGGCAACTCTTATAAGGACAACATTTAACTGGGGGTGACTTGCAGGTTCAGAGGTTCAGTCCATTATCATCAAGGTAGGAGCATGGCAGTATCCATGCAGGCATGGTACAGGAGGAGCTGAGGGGTCTATATCTTGTTCAGAGTACAAACAGAAGAAGACTGGCTTCCAGGCAGCTAGGATGAGGGTATTAAAGCCCATGTCCACACCTACTCCAACAAGACCACACCTCCAAATACTGCCACTCCCTGGGCCAAGCATATACAAACCATCACAACATCCCAAATGATGAATTATATAAGAATGTAGAAAAAAACATCAAAGGATCCTAACTAGATCCCCCTTGCATGTCAAAACAGCAGCAACACCTTTAAACTAACTTAGATGTGAACACAGATGTCTGTCATCAGTGAGAAAGATACAAAACTATTAACAAGTTAAATGCCTTGCACACATTAACTAATTTGCTATTCACAACTTCTCTATTGGAGGACCATCATTACCTCAGCCTACAGATGTTAAATCACTTCCCTCCAAATTATAGTGATCGTGGCGAGCAAAGAAAAGGCTCATCATGCAGTTTTCCCATTATGGAAGCCATTATCATAGCTTTGACGTCTTAAATTAACCCTGGGGAATTCTGGGAGTTAGAAGGTCTCACAGAAATGCCAAAGAAAGAGAAAAAAAATGGGAAGACTTTGATCAAGAGATGGTGACGAAGTGTCTAAGAAAGGCAGGTATCCTCCTGGTGATAAATTTAGGCGTCAGACCACCAGATAGATACAAGGGTCTTTTGTGACATTAACATTTAAGGGCCAGTGAGTTGGCTTAGCAGGTAATGTCACTTTCCAGCAAGACTGATGACCTGAGACCCACATGCTAGAAGGAAAGAAGCCTACTTCACAGGTTGTTCTCTGACCTATACATATGAGCATTGTAGCACACATGCACATGCATGTGAACACACACACACATATACATACACACACATTTGTACACAGCCTAAATAAAAACATAAGACTAGAATTCTTTGTTATGTGCATAAAAGGAAGGCCAATCCTGACCTTCAGGGGACAGTATGATGCTCAAATTAAATCTATGTGCATAATCTATGGGTTTAGAAAAAGGGCAGCCTCCTTATTCCCAATAAACCACTTATCTCTTTAGGACCCAGAACCTTATTTACATTGGCAACAGCAGACTGCGACCTCTACATTATTCAACAAGAATGATTTCCCCAAATGTTACAGATGTCTATGTGTCCAAATCATTTTCATTATCCAATTGGCACATCCCATCTAAAACTTTATTGATTTCAGATTGCCTGAGTGGCAATTGTATTAAAACCCAGAAATGATAAATGTATCAATGACTGCTTGCAAATAGCTATAATAAAAAGATATGGTTCTGTGGAAAGCTACCAGCAAAGTACCCCGCTGATGCTAATGTGTGGGTATCATAAATAGCTCTTAGGCAGGCTGGGTGACAGCTAGAGTTTCAGCAGGCTATCCTCCCATTCCTGTGAATGACCAAAGAATACTTACATGTGACATTTATAAAACAAACAGTATTTCCACAATGTTGTGCTATAAACAGCTTGCTGCATTCCTGTGGGTAAAACATGTTGACTGTAATTGTTCTGTTGACATTAACAGAGAGAAAAGTGAGATGAGCAATTCACTGAAGTGGGTTCAGACAATAACTTTAAACACAAGTCTAGTTACCCTGCTTTCTTCCCCTCAACGACACTGAAATAAACGATGTTCAAGAAGGTTAGCAAGTCTCACTGGCCAGTAAGAAAGCATGGTTAAAAATTGAATGCTGTTCCTTTTCTTAAACTCTTGGGGTAGAGGTGTTAGGGTTTTGGTGTTTTGCCCACATGTCTTTCTATGCACCTTATGAGTACCTGGTACTCTCAGTGGTCAGAGGAAGGAGTCAGATCACCTGGGACTGGATTGCAGATGGTTGTGAACTGCTGTGTGAATGCTGGGAACTGAACCTGTGTCCTCTACAAGGTCAGCCTGTAGAGGAATTTAGATAGAACAGCTCACTATTCCCCCGATAACCTTCCCAACATATATGCCACATGAACTTTGACTTGAAGAGTCTTTTTGCTTCAGGCAGTACTGACCAGACAGTCCTATGTGAACCTGTTCCATCTCTTCTGTATCTGCAGAAACTGTAGGGAATAAAAAAGTGTCCACCACTGCCTCCTTCCTTCTTAACCAGTCTGTGACCTACTAGAAGAGTTAAAAAAAAAAACAAAACTGAAAAACAAAAACCTAAGAATAACATAGTGAATGTTAAATCTACAAAGTCAGTATGATGCTACCTACAAAATAGCATAAGATATAGTCACATATATACAGATTATGTGGATATAGGTATCTAACATGGTATACAACGTGCAGTATATGCTTGCTAAACACCAATTATAAGTATTAATTGTAAAATAGAGAACTAAGATTAATAGTGCTAGTATAACCACTATGAAATAAATAATTCCTTGGAGCTGAATAGCTCTTAAATAGCTCTTAAATTACTGATTCCAGGACTGGACAGATGGTTCAACAGCTACAAATACTTGCTGTTCTTGATTCAGGTTGAGTTCCCAGCACCTACATCGTGGCTCACAACAGCCTATAACTCCAACTCTAGCCTCTCTGGCCATGAGGCACCAACATGGTATATATATATATACATACATATACATATATATACATACATATATATGTCTATGTGTATACACATACACACACACACACACACGTATATATATATACATATAAATACATATATATATGAAGCTAAACAACCATATACATATAAATCTTATCTTTAAAGAAAAGTCATTTGTGGGAATAGGACTGAGGATGGGGCTAATAGGCAGAGAGCCACATGACAAATCTCTAGAAATCAGACTCCCAATTGCAGATCTGAGTTTATTGCCAGCATGTAAGTTTATATACATTGTTTGAGGCAATCCCAAGCCCCTAAATCTTCAACCAATCATATCTCGACACACCATCACTATACCCGAGTAAAAACTGCCTGACAAAGTTACTCAGAAGAAGGATGAGGGTATGGCAGGGGAAGGAGGAGGGCAGGGGGAGGAGGAAAGCAGGGGAAGGGATTACAGGGGAAGTGGAGAATAGATAGGGGAAGGAGGGGAGGGAACAGAAGGGGAGGCCGGAGGCAGAGGACAGAGGGGAAAGATGGAGGGGAAGAAGGAAGCATTGTCAGCTGTTAGGACTTCTATGAAGACAGGGCTTCCTTTTCACTGTCTCACCTGTATTTCAGGAGCCATCTTAGACCTAATGCCACGTACGGCAGATCAGGACTCTTTGAAGAGTCGCAGGAGCCTTTGACACATCACTTTCCATCCCACTTTTTCCTTTCCAAGGCTGACTTCCACATCTCCCACATCATTTTTACCAAAAATCATGCTAATCAATGACACCCCCCCCAGCATCCTTGGTGAGAGTCATCTGATGACAAGGATGGTGATCACTGGGTTGGTTTCGACAAGGAAATACCTGACATAGAGAACTTTTGCAGAAAGGTTTACAGCATGCATAGCTTTGGAGGCTCCAGGTTGGAGAATTGTCTGCTTTGGGTCACTAATGAAAACTCTGGGTGACAGTGTCAGGACTACACATGAGAGTGAGTGGGCACGTATGGCCATGAATCAGAGGCTGAGAATAAGATTTGGTCCCTCAGTCCTCGAGGACCTGGGGACTTTCCCAAGGATGTGTCTCCTCTGGATGGACCTTTGGGGCCACCCATCTAAACAATGGCAGTTACCATCTGAAATACAGCTATTTGTTAGAAAGGTAACACTTCATAATAGAAAAACAACAATATCAACCCACCAGACCGCCTCCCTCCCCCCCCCCAGCTCCCAGGGACTAAACAACCAACCAAGGAGTAGACATGGAGGGACTCATGGCTCCAGCTGCATATGTAGCAGAGGATGGCCTTGTCAGGCATCAATAAGAGAGGCTCTTGGTCCTGTGGGGGCCCAAGTTGTAAGGGAATTTGAGGGTGGAGAGGCAGGAGTGGGTGGGTGGGTGGGGGCATACCTCATAGAAAAAAGGGGAAGGGGAATGGCGTAGGGAGTTTCCAGAGGGGAAACCAGGAAATGGGATAACATTTGAAATGTAAATCAATAAAATATCCAATAAAAAAATGAAAACAACAAAAAACTATTCTTTAACCTAGTTAAATGTGATTCTCCTAAACCCTTAAGAATTGTAATATGATTTGTTGCCAATATGCTTTTGTAACTAAAGGACCATGGGGAAGGCTTCAGTGGCCTTTATACAATCCCACCAACTATTAACAATTTCCTGAAATTTCTTCAAGTAGTCTCTCTCTCCCTCATCCTCCACCTCTACCTCCCCTCCCCCCTTCCTCTCCTTCTTCCCCTTCCTTTACCTCTCTGTCTCCATTATTCTTCTGATATTTATCTTTTTCTCTGGGCTACATTTTTTTCTTTTTTTAAATTTTATTTGATATATTTTTATTTACATTTCAAATGATTTCCCCTTTTCTGGTCCCCCACTCCCCGAAAGTCACATAAGCCCCCTTCCCTCCCCCTGTTCTCCCACCCACCCCTTCCCACTTCCCTGTTCTGGTTTTGCCTTATACTGCTACACTGAGTCTTTCCAGAACTAGGGGCCACTCCTCCCTTCTTCTTGTACCTCATTTGATGTGTGGATTATGTTTTGGGTATTCCAGTTTTCCAGGCTAATATCCACTTATTAGTGAGGGCATACCATGATTGATCTTTTGAGTCTGGGTTACCTCTCTTAGTATGATGTTCTCCAGCTCCATCCATTTGCCTAAGAATTTCATGAATTCATTGTTTCTAATGGCTGAATAGTACTCCATTGTGTATATATACCACATTTTTTGCATCCATTCTTCTGTTGATGGATACCTGGGTTCTGTCCAGCTTCTGGCTATTATAAGTAGGGCTGCTATGAACATAGTGGAGCATATATCCTTATTACATGTTGGGGAATCCTCTGGGTATATGCCCAGGAGTGGTATAGCAGGATCTTTCGGAAGTGACATTCTGGGCTACATTTTTATTCTCCATGATAGCAGCAAGGATGATTTGTACCAACTCTTATTCATATGATCTGTATCTTGATAGTTACAGAAGTAATACTACCCAGCACTATCTTCAGACCTTATGAAAGCCTGTCATCTTTGTGGCATCTATCCCCTACCAAGACAATCAATACAGTGGTTGCAAAAATTCATTGTCCAGATTGCACAGACCAACATTTCATGGCCACCTCTGTGATAATGGAGGCAAGGTATACGGTCGAATCTGCACTAGATTTGAGTAAACTCATTCTCTAAGGAAAAGCTGGTATGTGGTGGTTAGGGTGTGGTTCAGTTAGTACAGTACTTTCCTAGCATTCACAGAGCCTTGAGTTCCATACATTGGGTGTAGTTCTATCCGTCCACAACCCCAGCACTCAGAAGATGAATACAGAGTGATCCAGTTCAAGGCCATTCTCAGCTATACAGCAAGTTCTAGGCCAGCCTATGCCTCAAACTTAAAAAAAACCTACTTTGTGGTAAAAGTCTGGTATATGATAAAGAACAGAAGAAAGGATACTGGGCAAGTAAAACCAGCAGCTATCTACTGCAGGCAGGTAGAATAAACCATGCCAGATTCTTCTTCCAGCATTTCCACTGAAGGAGAAAGTTTCTACACTGAAGACAAGGTGAGTGTTGTTGGGAAAGAAATGGGGGAGGGGAAGAGGAGTTGGTGCTCATAATGTTGTCTGCAGTGTTTCTATGATTTCCTCAGTTTTCTCATGCAATTCCCAAAGATTTCCCAAATTCTGGTCCTCACTAAGAGAATGCAAATGTATTGGGTTTTGCAGAGGACAGAAAGCTCACTTAGGAAAAACGTAGGTAGATGGTCTGCTGATGGCGCGAGAAGAAGAGGGTGCTGATGGGAAACAGAAACAAGGCTAAGAGAAGACTGGCAAATGTGTGTGGGAAGGGGCTTGAGAACTCTTTAAGGTTAGCAATCATGTGAGCGTGTGTGTGTGTGTGTGTGTGTGTGTGTGTGTGTGTGAGAGAGAGAGAGAGAGAGAGAGAATGTTAGCAAATATCACTACTGAACTGATTTGTTTCTCCTAGAGCTCTTCTCTGTGACTCTGGAATGTCTATTTGCTGTATGAACAATAGAATGTCTGCTACTGCAGTCTTACTTTGGAGTAAATTAGTGGAAGAAACCCATGAAGAGGTGAGGTAGGGAAGGGCAGTGGGAAGGGGTGAGGTAGGCAAGGGGTGTAAGAGAAGGAGACTTCCACAACCTCCCAGGTTTTTTCCACATCAAAAAATATAGCAAAGTCACTCATCCTTAGACTATTCAGTGACATTTATTGCCACAATTAAATCAGGAGGCAGCATTATCTGCTGTATCTTCACCTACCATCTGCTGCATCTGCTACATCAGCACCAAATACCTCCATGACACCCTTGATTCTTGTCTGTAATAATTCACCAGCTTCCTCCTGTCAGGTATCAGATCTCAGCCCTTCTATTTGCGGATTCAAACTTTGGCAGTTCCTTTGAGACAGCCGCACTGCCAGACAGGGCCCTCATAGTGAACCATTACCACAGGCCTTCCTTGTGCCACCCTGGAGCATGGCAGGAGCCTCCTTCTATTAGCAGTATGTGTCACTGACCATGTGCATCCAGCTATGACAGCTGACATCCTGCAGTACTGGGAGGGTAGTGAGCTCAGAGGCCTCAAGATGTTTGTAAACACTGTTCTTCGTTTCCAGCACTAGACAGGTGTAGAACTCAGTGTTGAATGATGTACTCAGATTCATCTCTAGGAAGTCATAACCACCTGGAAACTTTCAGCCTCAAATGCAGGCCCGGGATCTGCCAGGAGAAATTCCAACACCAGGCTGGGCTGCCAAGGAGGGCACTGGGTATCAGTCTATGTTTGTGCTTCCATGAATGAAGAGCTTTTTCCCTCTCTGCCTCTAAAGATGCCAGTCTGCCTGGCTGACTAAATGGCCTTTCAAGCACTAACAACAGCCAGGCTAGTCCCCATGGGCATTCAAGGCTGTTTAGAAGACCTATCAAGAAGTCACATGTCCAAATCCTCTAACTGAAAACCAATGACTGTTCTTTTAAGAAGGAAGCATTTGATTAATTGACCAACTAGAAACTGCCAGAATTTACCACTAAACTCAGTTTGGAAC
>NC_067475.1:137229080-137427211 GCF_947179515.1 Apodemus sylvaticus | reverse complement strand
CACTCCCTCTTCCTCTGACTTTCCCTCTCCCTTCTCTTCCTGTCACAGTCAGGTTCTCACTCTCCTGGAACTGCTCCCAGAGGACCATTTGTGAAAGCTTTATCCCTCCTTCCTCCTCATGAATACGGTCACCTAGTCCTCACCTGGGTCCAGAGATGTCAAGCATCACAGTCCCAGCTGCCTCTCTGAATCCCTTTCCTGGTCACGTTGGCTCTGGATTTTACTATTTGTTCTTTATCCCCTTGCCTTTTGCTGACAGCCTCTCCCAGCGATGAGAACCACCAGACCTATTTAGAAGACTCCTTTTGTTAATTCCAAAACAGTAATTTGGAGTTCTCCTCTTCTGCTCCTGAAACATGGTAGCTCTCCTGAGACTCAGCTGTGTGCCAGCTGTGTCGCCTGTTGAAGGTCATGCAGCCAAATGCTCTGTGACAGCCTTGAAGTTTCCAAAGAGAGGCCCATGAAACATCCTCTCTAGGGTGGCTCTCGGTTGAGGGAGACAGCGCCTTCTCCACCATCCTCGTTAGGACAGCAGGTGTAGGTGCACCTCGAGCCCACAGCACCATATGGAGTTCTGCAGCTACCATACAGACACAGTCTCTAAGTCATACAGCAATGTGCAGCTGCCCAGCAGCAGACATGCAATCAAGGAAGCCCTCCCAGGAGGGCTAGTCCGCCCCTGCTGCTTCTCAAACAACTTGCTCCACTTCTGTTCTTTTACTGTCAGGATCCTCCCTTTAATCCGTATTTATATTCAGCGTGGAGGATGTTTTGTGTGCTCTGCCAGCTTAAGCAAATTACTTGAAACAGTTTCCTGGCAAACATTCAGATAACACCCAATGGACTCACTCCAGCGTGTTGTGAAAAAGCCAAACTGTGATGAGGTAATTGCTATTTATTAAGTTGGAAAAACGTATTATCTACTTGGTTTTTTGGGGGGGTTTTTTTGTTTGTTTGTTTTGTTTTTTTTACTAAAGGCCTTAATTCTCCTTTTCTGGTTCAGGGAACCCAATAACCCACTCTTTTGAGACACAGACAGGAGCAGAACCCTTTGCTCATTATCCAAAATATTTCAAAAAAAAAAAAAAAAAAAAAAAAACTGGCCATCGCTTTGCTTCCCGCAGCACCTTTTATCTGCCTAAGAGAGACTCTCACAGATGCGCTGGCTTCAGCTGGGGTAGAGAAACTCAAAAACACTACATTCAAACTTTATTGGTACCATAGGACCTTTCCAACATTTGCTATGTTTCCGTTATCCCAAGAATTGTATCTTTTAACTTTCTCTTAGAGTATTTAATAACTTTAGCCAACAGGAACCACACAAGCCAGCACAGCTGCCAATCCTATTTTTCCATCATGCCTCTAGAAACCCTGGGCAGAGAGGTTCACAGGTGACTTTCCTAGGTATTCACAGTAAAATTAGAGGCAACGTCTAAAGTTTAGTGAAGCCATTACACAGTTGAGAGGAGACACAAAACATCTTGGTCTCTATAAAAAAGACTTATTCTTCTAAAAACATGTTCTCAGTAGTAAGAATGAGTTCAAAGTAAAAAGTTAGTGACTGAGCCAGGCTTGATGGTGCATGCTTTTAATCTCAGCTCCCACGAGGCTGAGACAGGAGAGTTGTGTATTTGAGGGTTTCCTGGGCTATATAACAAGACTATTTAAAGAGAAAAGCCAAGAACTAGAGATGTAGCCAATGGTAAGCTGTGCTAAGCCCTAGAACTGAATAAAATAAAATGTAAAAAAGTAAAGTCAGTGGCCCTCAGAAAGATGCTGTGTGAAGAAACTGACCTTAGGGAGCTGGGGAAAGCCCATTCAGAGAAGGAAATGGCTCAAGCAGGGTTCCAAAACTCTAGACTTGAAGAAGGGTTTGTTCTTGGCATTGAACTTGAGAAAATTCATCAAATTCTACTATATATCAAATATAATTGATGAACTCCAAACAATTGAACTGTCTGCTCCTGAAGCCAATATTTCATTACTAATTTCAACTCATAGCTACATCAAAACAAAGAATGTGAACATCTTAGAATGAGCTATAAACCATTCTGAAATGCCCCAGGGGATGACCCTACGAACTCTCTTAAAGTATCCTTTCTGACCATCCTTTTTTTCTGCTAGCATGTGTTGGTATCTGAGAGGGAAAGTCTAGCTTCTGTGACTGTAAGACTGAGAGTCACAACCTGTAAAGCCTATTAAGTGGTCACTTGTGATCTCCCCCTTGGGACTCTAGGGTCACAGTCTGTACATTTCCCCTAAAACATCTCATCTTTTATAAACAGGATTGATAAGCAAGCATGGAAAGTCTCCAATCCCGACTATCGTTAACAAAAAAATCTATTATTTCTATTTATGCCAACAGTATCTAGCTACAAATTCTAAAACCCCTTTCTCATGTGGCAAAATTGAAAATTGAAAAACATAGACCCTTTATGACCAAAGCAATAAAGCATAAGCAAAGGCATCAACTTTGCATCAGCATAGCTTATCAACTACAGGAACAGCATATTCTTCTAATAAAAGTACTGGCTTTTGTAAAAATAGAGTCTGAGTACACTTATATAGCTAATGAAGTGCTCTCCAGACTTCAAAACAATTTGACGAGACCTTGACAAAACAGTTCTAAACTTCTGGAAGCATAAGACAATAAACTTA
The DNA here is from genome assembly GCF_947179515.1 of Apodemus sylvaticus. Classification (NCBI taxonomy): domain Eukaryota; kingdom Metazoa; phylum Chordata; class Mammalia; order Rodentia; family Muridae; genus Apodemus; species Apodemus sylvaticus. Next base: position 137,424,553 of record NC_067475.1, on the reverse strand, counting down.
AAATGTCTTCAAGAGATATTTCAAAAGAAAAATAATGCAGAAAACTACTCTACCCAGAATGAGAATACAACAGCAATTGCTCGGAAATGAAAGAAAACCAATAGAACCACACAAGAAATGTCCATGTAGGGCATCCAGCCTCATGAACTAAACTAGTGAACTCTTGTAGACAGGGACGTTTGGACTAGCTGGGCCATAGCCTGTAAGCCATTCTAATAAATTCCCTTTATAAATATATAATATGTTCATATTATATATTCATTCTACTATATTCATATACATGCATAATATGAATATATATTCATTCTATCAGTTCTGTTCCTCTAGAGAACCTTGACTAATACAATGAGATTTCCTATTTGGTTTCATTTTAGCTTAGTTCTATATTTGGCTTTTTGAAATGAGATCTAAGGTAGTTTCTGCTGACCTTGAACTCCATAGGTAGCTGAGGATGACCTTGAACTCCTAGTTCTCCTAAAAGTATCCCAAGTGCTATGACTACAACCCTGTTCCTGCTCTGACTTCCTTCAATGAAGGACAGTGATGTGAAACTATAAGATGAAATAAAAACTGTTTCTTTTAGTCATATTTTATCATAGCAATACAAACCCTTACTAAAACATGGATTGTTTTAAATTATAAAGATAGATGATAGATAGATAGATAGATAGATAGATAGATAGATATAGATATAGATAGATAGATAGATAGATAGATAGATGATAGATATATTCAAAGTTAACATTCCAAGTGTTGAAAAACTCAACCGAATCATCCAAACAGGAAAAAATACTAAAAATAATAAATAGACAATTTGCCAAAACATCATAAAGAGTTCAAGCAACCAGAAAAGACATAACAAGCCCCTTCTCGACAGTAATGGAATGTCATTTTAAGAATGAGATGTAAGCTTTACTACCAAGTTTAAAAATAATTTTAAACCTATCAAAACAACCTTGGAGTCTGGACTACTAATAACTCATTTTCTTTTTATAGTGTATAAATGGTCACAAATATTCAGAATGTCTTTTGAAAGTATGTATAAAAATCCCTCAGAAAGTATCAATAACCTTTAAGCCCACAACTAGCCTGCTACTCATCCTAACAAAACAATTAGTCAATGTATCTTGACAGAAAGATTTATCCATAATTATCTTAATGTGCATGTTTGTCTAGAAACATTCATTGATGATTTTAAGATTTTTTAAATGCAATTTGAAAATAACTATAAATACAAATTTAAAAACTTAAACACAAAGTTGTTTAGAGTCACTTTTAGGTGATTTCCTTTCTTTGTTTCTTTTTTTTCTCTATTTTTTTATTGAGTATCTTCTTCATTTACATTGCCAATGGTAAAACCTTTCCCAATTTCCCCCCTCCCAAAAGCCCCCCTCCCCAAAGATTCCCTACCCCTCCTCCCACCCCCTGCCTCCATGTATATGACCCTCTACCCGATACACTCCCACCTCCCCCTCACCCCCCACCCCCCCACCCCCGTCTGTTTCCCTTTGTTGGGGCCTTTTTGAGCCTTTACCTGACCAAAGACCGCTCCTCCCACTGATGCCCAACAAGGCCTTCCTCTGCCACATTTTTGGCTCCTTCCTTTGTTTCTTACCATGTACTCTATTACATTTACTTATTTGTGTGTATGTTCATGTGTGTGGGCACATGGACACACTATGTGTGTGAAGGTCAGAAGACACCTTAAGGGAGTCAGTTCTCTCCTTCTTCCATGTGAATGCCTGGAACTCAACTCAGGTTGTGAGGCCAACTAATGCATTGTAATGAACTTGCTTCTTTGTGTTATGATCATGTGTGTGGTCATCGTGTTCATGTATACACGGGCCGAAGAAAGTCGGTGGTTGATATAGGGTGTCTTCCTAGGTTGTTTTCTACCTTATTTGTGGAGACAGTCATTTTGGATTTGTGCTTTTAGTTTTTTTGAGACAAGGTTTCTCTGTGTAACAGACCTGACTATGCTGGAACTTGCTTTGTAGACCAGGCAGACCTCAAATTTAAAGAGATCCACCTGCCTCTGCCTCCTCGGTAATAGGATTAGAGTTGCATACCACCATGTCCAGCTTGAGACAATGGTTTTCACTGAGGCTGGAGCTCACCAATGGCTTGAGCTGGCTATCCATGGAGCCCTAGGGGTCTGCATGTCTGCCTTCACATCTACATCTGCATGCTAACACACACGCACACACACACATACACACACACACACACACACATGGGTGCTATGGAGTTGAACTCAGGACCAAATGTTTAAATGTTCAACCCTTTGCCAACTGTACTCTGAATTTTAAGGTCTATTTTGAATATAGAAAGCTCTTTTGTTATTTTTATTTCCTTTTCATCACTAATGCCTATTTTATACACTGTATCTCATTCCTAAATATTACTAATCAAATTCTATAGTCATGGAATTTTCCTTGCCTTTGGAGTTTGTAAATCTATTTAAGTGCTGTATTCCTATAAACCTATCACTCAGAAACCTGAGGTAGGAACAAGACCATATCCTCACACATCTCTCTCTCTCTCTCTCTCTCTCTCTCTCTCTCTCTCTCTCTCTCTCTCTCTCTCTCTCTCTCTCTCATATACACACACATACACACACACACACATACCACCTAGGGAAATTTTAGAGTGGAACTGGCTCTATCAGAAAAGCAGATATGAAAATTCTCTGTTCACTGAACTATTAAACAAAAAACCATAGGAGGAAAGTTTGGGAAGGACCCTAAATTGGCTCTAAAATCCACATCAGGTATTTCTCCCTCTCCAGCCTCAGCAAAAACTAACTGTTCCTTTCCTCTGCCAGCTCATGCCTGCCCTGCTGTTAGCTCAGAACCTTCCTGCATTCCCCTCAGCCTCCGCCCTCGTGTCATGAGAAGACATCTGCAGCATATGTGACTGGTTGTTGATATAAACATCTGTAGCAATAGAGACAGCACAGTTTCCCAAAGGGCCCATTTCATCTCTCCCTCCCAGTCAGGCCCCTCATTTTGTTTAACTCCACGTCTCCTCTTTTGATTTAAGCCTGTCTTTATCCGTCTTCTGGTACCTTCCCACAGTCTTCACAAATACACTGTCTGAAGCCAGGGACCATCCATCTCCTTGAACTCATACATCAACCCAGAAGAAGCTTCGGGTTTAAATTGAAGGCGTGGTTCCTGAACCGTGCACACAAAACTGTTCCCTTAGCACTTAACACACAGCATGTGTGAAAGAGCAGGACACTGTGAGAGCCCACAACTCATAGTATAGGCGTACATAAATTCCATGACACGCATGATAAAAGCAAGTGTGGTGGGAGCAGGGTGCTTAGTGGGTGAAGGTGTCTGCTGCCAATCCTGCCAGAGGTGAGAGTTCAAATACATGTAGGAAGGAGAAAACTGACTCCAGCAGGCTGTCCTCTGGCGTCCACATAAGAACCATTGCATGTACACTAGAATGTGAGCACACACACATACATACAAAGGTAACAGAAATTAGTCCATGAGTGTCATCTGTCATGATTATCCTCATATTATTATATATGTAATTCTGATTCCCAAGCACATCACCCTGAACACTACACAAAACAGCTTATTTTATATGTTGAAAATACTGTGGCACTATTCACTTATATATGTTTATAACAACATTCAGGCAATCCTAATTAAAAGTTAAGAATAAAAGTTTGGAAAGGGAAGGAAAGAAATAAAGGCTTTTCTTAAACAAATATTAGTAGTAAATAAATACAATTACCACTTCCAACTCTGAAGCTACATCTCCAGTGTGCCTCCACCAAACCCAGCCTCCTATGACTAGTTGTCTTAGTTAGCCTTTTACTGCTGCAATAAAACACTATGACCATAAAACAAATGAGTGAGGAAAGGGTTTAGTTGGCTCACACTTCTGTATCACTCTTCATCATAGAAGGAAAGCAGGGCAGGAAATCAAAAAGAGCAGGAACTTGGAGGCAGGAGTTGGGGCAGAGGACATGGAGGGGTGCTGCTTACTGGATTGCTCCACCTAGCTTGTTCAGTCAGCTTTCTTACAGAACCCAGGACCACAACCAGGGATAGCGCCATCCACAATGGGCTGGGCCCTGCCCCATCAATCAGCAATTAATAAGATGTCCTACAAGCTTGCTTACAGCCTGATCTTACAGAGGCATTTTCATAGCTGAGGCCTTTCTCAGACAACTTAATCTTGTGTCAAGTTGACATAAAACTAACGCACACAGCCTCTATGAAAACAAGCCTTACAGAAAGAAAAATAAGGAAGGATAACTATGCTTGAGAATGCCTACATAGATGCCACCATAGACAGAGTCTACCTTGTTCAGAGAATAGTTTGTCTCTATCATTAGAAAAGGGGGAAAACTTAATGAAAAGCTAAATCACCACAGCCAGTAGTTGGGCCCCACATGTTATCCTCAAGTGTATTCTTAGCTAAGTTTAGTCTCAGTTTAAATCTCTACACACTGTTCAGCAAACTATGACAAAGAAAGACATAGGGGAGACATTGAAAAAAGATGGAATACAGCTACTCACTACAAACACATTGCTTTCCACTCATCTGGTGTTGACTTTGCCCTTCACAGAAATGTCAGATGTGTGTAGAGTAGATCCCACTGACAGTGCTCTTCATCGCTTGTGTTTTGAGTCCAGACACCTGATTTGTTAGCATAAGAGCCAAAAGCTGGACAGTCTGTGCTTAGGACACAGAATGGCTGTGCTCAGGATGCAGAACATATGGGGTCTCTTGTTCCCCACAGCAGAGGGATGTGAACTTCAAAACCTACGTGAGCAACATGAGTTAAGGTGACTGGTGGTATTCTCATGAACATCACACCAGAAATGAACAACCCATCAAGGTCAGAGAGAGGGGGAGGGGGAGAGACAGACAGACACCCAGAGAGACAGAGAGACAGAAAGGAGAAAGTGGCAGAGAGACATAGAGACTGACAGAGACATATACATGCACACAGAGAGAAAGACAGAGAGACACACAGAGACAGAGAGAGGACAGAGAGCAACAGAGAGACACAGACAGAGACAAACAGACAAACAGACAAATAGACACACACAGAAAGACAGAAAGCAAAGAGTCAGAGAATGAGAGAGAGGGGGTAGGGAGGGAGGGAGGGAGGGAGGAAGAGAGAGATAGAGCAATTTCAGTTTTATTCCTTTCCTGGCTTAACCACGAGCCTCTTTTTAGATGGCTTCCAGTGAGATGAGCAATTTAAAAATGCAGACACTGAGGGAGGGCACTTGTCTAGATCTGTCATCTCCAGGTTGGGGTTTCCTCAACTTAAGCAATGAGCTGCCTGGAATCCACTAATGAAGGGAAGTAGCATTTGAACATGTTCAGAGACATAAAAATGACTTGATTCACCCATCCAGCACATGGAAAATCTTCCTAAATGCATCAAGAGAACCCCAACAGATCTAGAGATTTCTTTCAAGAATCTGAGCCCCAGGGAGCTCAGGAGACACTTCATCTGTACAGTGCTTCCACATAAGCCCAAGGATCTAAGTTCGTATCTCCAGCACCCATATCAAAGCCACACAGCATGGAATTCCAGCCCCAGGAAGAGAGAGACAGATGGACCCTTGGCCAACCCATCTAGTGGAATTGGTAAGCTTTGGGTTCTCAAGAACTAAGGAGAAGAGAAACTGAGAGCATGTGACATCAGCCTCTACGTCCACATGCTGGTCCACACACATACATGTGCACATGCATACACACGTGCACACACACAAGAGCATATCCACATGCATGCATCCCATGCACATGCACAGAAGAATCGAAGGTCCTTAAGGACAGAGTTCTCTATATTTTCTATTCGCTGTCTTCTTAGTATCTAGAACCAGATGAGGAACAGCTGTAGGCATTCAGTAAATACTGTGAAATTTATTCTATTCGCCATAAATTACATTGAAGGAAGAAAACCTGAGGATCCTGAGGGAAAAGAGAGAAGACAGGGGAAATAAAAGAAAATATAAAAGGACATGCAGAAGGAAAAAAAAGGAGGGACAGAAAAAAAAGACTCTGCATCAGTAAGTTACAGAAGTCACGGATTAAATATTTGCAATTTATCAAAATAGCATCATGTCATACTACTGGTTTGTGCAATCTTCAGGAAGTAAGTCTACCCTGGTTGTTATGGCTAGTAAGGTCTCTGAAAGCTTCAGCCTAAAGCCCCTTGAATGGTGGAGTAATTTGCTATAGCATAGAAATACAAGTCAAACAGTAGCACACAAATCACTTTCAATTGGCTACATATCTGTTTTTCAAATTTAAAATACATTATGAAAAAATGCAGCTAAAGTAATGATCTGATGGGACAAATTGTATGCAACTGCATTTGGGGAGGATTTTTGAGGTTTGATGTCATGTGAAAAACTTCTATTTTTAGCACTGCTTGTAACTTGGGGCATCACTTCTGACCAGCAACAAAGAAGTATCAGAAATAAATGTTGCCTTTTATGTAAGTAGAATAGTCCCTAGAAAAGACAGGCTTGGACTTGGAGGGCTAACTCATTGGATAAAGTACTTCTAGTACAAGTATGAAAACCCAAGTTGGATCCCCAGAACCCCCGTAGAAAACAAGGCACGGCAGCACACACTTGGAATCCCAAAATTGGGAGGCAGAGACAGTCAAAGTATAAGTTCAAATAAACCTTTTCCTCCCTAAGTTGCTTTTAGTCATAGTGTTTTATCAGAGCAATAGAAACCGTAACACACACACACACACACACACACAAGTTTCTCTTTAAATGCCAGGATCAGAAATATAGTGATCGTTCTTCTTGACTTCCCTTTTGCTTGTTGGTAATTAATCAAGAAATATATAACTTAAAAGTGGGGCTGGACCGTACCTAAACATAGTAAAAGCAATATACAGCAAACCGGTAGCCAGCATCAAACTAAATGGAGAGAAACTTGAAGCAATCCCACTGAAATCAGGGACCAGACAAGGCTGCCCCCTTTCTCCTTATCTTTTCAATATTGTACTTGAGGTACTAGCTCGGGCAATTCGACAACATAAGGAGGTCAAAGGGATACAAATTGGAAAGGAGGAAGTCAAACTATCATTATTTGCAGACGACATGATAGTCTACCTAAGTGACCCAAAAAACTCCACTAGAGAGCTCCTACAGCTGATAAACAACTTCAGCAAAGTGGCAGGTTATAAAATCAACTCAAGCAAATCAGTGGCCTTCCTATACTCAAAGGATAAGCAGGCTGAGAAAGAAATTAGGGAAATGACCCCCTTCACAATAGCCACAAACAGTATAAAGTATCTTGGGGTGACTCTTACCAAACATGTGAAAGATCTGTATGACAAGAACTTCAAGACTCTGAAGAAGGAAATGGAAGAAGACCTCAAAAAATGGGAAAACCTCCCATGCTCATGGATCGGTAGAATCAATATAGTTAAAATGGCCATTTTGCCAAAAGCAATATACAGATTCAATGCAATACCCATCAAAATCCCAACTCAATTCTTCACAGAGTTAGAAAGAGCAATTATCAAATTCATCTGGAACAACAAAAAACCCAGGATAGCTAAAACTATTCTCAGCAACAAAAGAAAATCTGGGGGAATCAGTATCCCTGACCTCAAGAAATACTACAGAGCAATAGTGTTAAAAACTGCATGGTATTGGTACAGTGACAGGCAGGAGGATCAATGGAACAGGATTGAAGATCCAGAAATGAACCCACACACCTATGGCCACTTGATCCTCGACAAAGGGGCTGAAAACATCCAATGGAAAAAAGATAGCCTTTTCAACAAATGGTGCTGGTTCAACTGGAGGGCAGCATGCAGAAGAATGCGAATTGATCCATCCTTGTCTCCTTGTACTAAGCTCAAATCCAAATGGATCAAGGACCTCCACATAAAGCCAGACACTCTGAAGCTAATAGAAAAGAAACTGGGGAAGACCCTTGAGGACATCGGTACAGGGAGAAAGTTTCTGAACAGAACACCAATAGCGTATGCTCTAAGAGCAAGAATTGACAATTGGGACCTCATAAGGTTACAGAGTTTCTGTAAGGCAAAGGACACCATCAAGAGGACAGATCGGCAACCAACAAATTGGGAAAAGATCTTCACCAATCCTACATCAGATAGAGGGCTAATATCCAATATATATAAAGAACTCAAGAAGTTAGACTCCAGAAAACCGAACAACCCTATTAAAAAATGGGGTACAGAGTTAAACAAAGAATTCTCACCTGAAGAACTTCGGATGGCAGAGAAGCATCTTAAAAAATGCTCAACTTCATTAGTCATTAGGGAAATGCAAATCAAAACAACCCTAAGATTTCATTTTACACCAGTCAGAATGGCTAAGATTAAAAATTCAGGAGACAGCAGGTGTTGGAGAGGGTGTGGAGAAAGAGGAACACTCCTCCACTGCTGGTGGGGTTGCAAATTGGTACAACCACTCTGGAAATCAGTCTGGCGGTTCCTCCGAAAACTGGGCACCTCACTTCCAGAAGATCCTGCTATACCACTCCTGGGCATATACCCAGAGGATTCCCCACCATGTAATAAGGATACATGCTCTACTATGTTCATAGCAGCCCTATTTATAATTGCCAGATGCTGGAAAGAACCCAGGTATCCCTCAACAGAAGAGTGGATGCAAAAAATGTGGTATATCTACACAATGGAGTACTATTCAGCCATTAGAAACAATGAATTCATGAAATTCTCAGGCAAATGGATGGAGCTAGAGAACATCATACTAAGTGAGGTAACCCAGACTCAAAAGGTGAATCATGGTATGCACTCACTAATAAGTGGTTATTAACCTAGAAAACTGGAATACCCAAAACATAATCCACACATCAAATGAGATACAAGAAGAAAGGAGGAGTGGTCCCTGGTTCTGGAAAGACTCAGTGAAACAGTATTCGACAAAACCAGAACGGGGAAGTGGGAAGGGGTGGGAGGGAGGACAGGGGAAGAGAAGGGGGCTTACGGGACTTTCGGGGAGGGGGGTTAGAAAAGGGGAAATCATTTGAAATGTAAATAAATTATATCGAATAAAAAAATTAAAAAAAAAAAGTGGGGCTGGAGATATAATTCAGTGGTAGAGCACTTTCCTAGCAAGGATTAAATCCCTGAATTTGGTTCCTAGTGCTGAAAAAAAAAAAAAGAAGAAGAAGATAAAAAGTAATCTTGTCCCTCCGGTGTCAAGGAGGGACATCAGATAGTCAGTCTTTGCCTGTCTTAACATTCCTAGCTTCCCCTACTGCAGAGGCAAGCGGCTGATCTGGGCTGAGAAGTTGATGGATTTCTCCTAGGGTAAAAGGTGCAGAGCCACACCCAGCAAATTCAATCTGTTCCAGGTCGGACCCACCTCTCGCTTTCACCTTGGCCACCAGAATAATGAAGTGCCATGTAGCCTTTTCTCCAAACTTCTAGAAGTCATTCTTCATTTACAAAGCAAAACTTCTGTTCGTGATAAATAGCCCCAGGGAATGGTGAAATTATAATCCATCAACACCCCAGCTATGGGAGGAGGAACACAAGAGATCAGCAGGGCTTCGCAGTCTTGTGTTGCCTCTGCATCAACCTAAACAGCAGGCTATGTCAGCATCCATCTGCGGACTGTCTTGAGAGGCTCTGTCCCTCCTACACGGTATGACACACCTTTAAAACCCCTGGTTTGGTGGCTTGTCAATAATTAAATTCTTTCACAGAGGAAGAATAATGAAAGGAAACTATTAATGTGTGTTTTCTGTGCTAAGTGCTAAATATACATAAATACAACAATATAGCAATAAATACATTGTAGCCAACAATATAGTAATAAATACATTGTAGCCTCCTACCTACAGCAGAAGGAACAGAGCCTGAAAAGGGATGGAGCGCTCTCCCAGCCTCACAAAACTGGCTGAGACAGGTTCCTTAATACGGTCATGTTGTTATCCTATCGTACCCAGAAAATATGTTACATCTATGCTGAGGAAAAATACGGGATATGTCCCTGAGAGCAGATCTTCTAGCATTATCTGGTCTGTGAGAGGAGACTAACCCTCAAGAAGAGAGCAGAGCGTATAAAAGGAAGCAGGAAACATCGATGGCAGCCTCGCCTAGCTCCCAGATGCTTTCTGAATGCCTTGTGGCTTCAGCTATGGACATGAGTTAAGAGTAACGAAGAGTTTAGTTTTATTCTGTAACAAAAAGGTAGCAGTGATGAGTTCTACCCAAGGACCATTGTAGTGAAAATTTTGGTTTCCTTTAAAACCCAATTATGTTAGGCAAATATGTTTTTGTTTTAATTCCCGGTGTGGGATATGGAGCTGCTTCAGTTTGTCCACAGCCGTTAACTATGGCTATCTTGTGCTCTAGGTGGGGCATGATTTTTGTCAGCTGCAGATAGCTTAATTCTGGGACTTGGAGAGCCCCAAGAGGGATTGGGGGAGCTCTGAAGAAGGCTGCCGCTCCCCTCTCCTGCTCTTGGCTGCTGTTGTGGTTTGTCAAGTGCTCATGAGCAAACTGAGCAGAGACAGAGAAGATGAAGATATCCTGTCTACGAATATTGGACTTGTCCCAAGGGACCCAAGACCCTAATCACCAGAAAGTAGCCTGACAAGATCTATACCCCTTTCCCCTCTAACCTTCTTTCTCTCCTACCTAGTGTTGAGGAATTAGAGTGGAATAAGGGTTAGAAGGGAGGGAAAGGTTTAAGAACATAATAAAATAATAAAAGTGTACCAACAGACCACTATAAGACAAAATGAGCCCTGAGGTCAGTCTTGACAGCTTCTGGAAAAGCAAGTTTTTTATCAATTTATCATGCCTGGGAATAAATACCCTATGCCCAAAGAAAGGGATCAGAATCAGAAGCAAAGTGAGGGCATCTGAACTGTCCAAGGTGAGCACCACTGTTTGAGCTACCCAGTGTGAACACCACTGTTTGAGCTATCCAGTATGAATACCACTGTTTGAGCTATCCAGTGTGAGCACCACTGTTTGAGCTATCCAGTGTGAATGCCACTGTTTGAGCTATCCAGTGTGAATACCACTGTTTGAGCTATCCAGTATGAATACCACTGTTTGAGCTATCCAGTATGAATACCACTGTTTGAGCTATCCAGTGTGAGCACTACTGTTTGAGCTATCCAGTGTGAGCACCACTGTTTGAGCTATCCAGTGTGAGCACCACTGTTTGAGCTATCCAGTATGAATGCCACTGTTTGAGCTATCCAGTGTGAATACCACTGTTTGAGCTATCCAGTATGAATACCACTGTTTGAGCTATCCAGTATGAATACCACTGTTTGAGCTATCCAGTGTGAGCACTACTGTTTGAGCTATCCAGTGTGAGCACCACTGTTTGAGCTATCCAGTATGAATACCACTGTTTGAGCTATCCAGTATGAATACCACTGTTTGAGCTATCCAGTGTGAATACCACTGTTTGAGCTATCCAGTGTGAATACCACTGTTTGAGCTATCCAGTGTGAGCACCACTGTTTGAGCTATCCAGTGTGAATGCCACTGTTTGAGCTATCCAGTGTGAATACCACTGTTTGAGCTATCCAGTATGAATACCACTGTTTGAGCTATCCAGTGTGAGCACTATTGTTTGAGCTATCCAGTGTGAGCACCACTGTTTGAGCTATCCAGTATGAATACCACTGTTTGAGCTATCCAGTATGAATACCACTGTTTGAGCTATCCAGTGTGAGCACCACTGTTTGAGCTATCCAGTGTGAGTGCCACTGTTTGAGCTATCCAGTGTGAGCACCACTGTTTGAGCTATCCAGTATGAATACCACTGTTTGAGCTATCCAGTGTGAATACTACTGTTTGAGCTATCCAGTGTGAGTGCCACTGTTTGAGCTATCCAGTGTGAGTGCCGCTGTTTGAGCTATCCAGTGTGAGTGCCACTGTTTGAGCTATACAGTATGAATACCACTGTTTGAGCTATCCAGTGTGAGCACCACTGTTTGAGCTATCCAGTGTGAGCACCACTGTTTGAGCTATCCAGTGTGAACGCCACTGTTTGAGCTATCCAGTGTGAGTGCCACTGTTTGAGCTATCCAGTGTGAGTGCCACTGTTTGAGCTATCCAGTGTGAGCGCCACTGTTTGAGCTATCCAGTGTGAGTGCTGCTAATCACATATAGCTACTGAGAACTCAAAATATAGCTGGTCAAACTGAGAATTGAGTGTGAAATTATTGAGTGTGAAATGTTATTTAATTTTGTGTTTTAAATTTAAAAAATCTATGTTGTAGCTGGTCTTTGCTACTTTGCGGGTTCTGCTTTATCCCATTCCTTATCCCTACAGTTTCACTTGCAAACATTAGATAAGAGAAAAAGGATAAAGGAGAGAGAGAGAGAGAGAGAGAGAGAGAGAGAGAGAGAGAGAGAGAGAGAGAGAGAGAGAGAGATCCCTGAATCTAATTTCTTTCTTTTTATTTCATCTTCCATGGCTACTAACAAATCACAACCAACCTCCCTAAATGACTAACAACCACCCACCTCACCTTTCAGGGCCCTAGCATTTATATACCCTCTGAAAGTTCCCTGAATTCTAGGTGTCACACAATTACAAATACTATCTGAAGCTGGCAAGAAAAATGCTTCTGCTAGAGCTCAAGGCAAATTGCAGTCGCCTGCTTCAGTCAGTCCAAAGCAGTCCCATGTCCCTACATCTGGGATCAAAACAAAAGCATATTCTTATACTATTCCTGTGCTTTTTAAAGAAACCAAAATTCCAGAATTCTCACTACACTATGTGGTTAGAGATTAGCATTTGGTAGAAGATCAGCTCTCCCACCCCACTACTCTCTCTTCACGTGGGTACCTTTCTCATGTGTAGACCATTCAGTTAAACTCAAGCTAAATCTAGACCCATAGTGCTCACAAACTGAACCCAGCTTGTCAAGTTCCATTAAAGAAGAGAAGTGTGGAGCTCAACAAATCCTCATTAAGGAAGAGAGGTGTGAAAGGGTGGTGTGGTTTAACCTTGACTGTCAGTGTGATGTTTGCTTCTATGTTCCTGAACAGCAAAAGCGACTTAGAGGAGAAAGGCGTTTATTTTGGGTTACAGTTCCAGAGACAACACAGTCCACCATGGCAACAGAAATGTGTGGCTAGCCTGTTGATCATGAAGCAGACAAAGTCACATTTCATCCACACACAGCAAGCACAGACAGAGAACAGGAAGTAGAGCCAGACTCTGAAACTTCAGTCCCCAACCTCAGTGACATGCTTCTAGTAAGGCTCCACCATCTACAGGTGCTGCACTCACACAAGCAGGACCACCAACTGGGGCCAAAGTGTTCCAATACTTGATGCTATGGTGAACATTTTGCACTGAAATCTCTGCATGTGGTCCCTGGACCCCTTAGTCTCCTGGTCATCTCACAATGTAAAATACATGCATTCCAACTTGAAAAGTCTCTTTAGCCTTCAGCATTCTCAAAACTGTCCAAAAGTCCCAAAGTGTCCTCTGAAATTCAGGACATCTCAACTGTAATCTCTGTAAATATTTTTAATTCTATAATTCCAAGACACAGTGGCACTGTGAATAATATATATTCCCATTCCAAAAGAAGAATGAGGTATCATAAAAAAAAAATATTGGACCACAGTAAGACTAAAACCCAGCCAGGCAAATACCAAATCCGGTGGCTCTATGTCATATATCTGGGGCTTCAGTTCCAAAGATCTCAGAAGCTCTTCCCCTCCATCTTTGCTGTCTGCAACATACAGTTCTACCGTAAGATGGTTCAATGTCCTGTCTGCAGTGCTCCTTGGCAGATGTCTCACAGATTTGATATCTTTAGCATCTTGGGATCTCCACCAAAATTTAAGCATCACTGCTATACACAGTGGTCTCTCAGGAACTCCTCATAGAAACTCCAACTCTGTCCCATGCTGCCTAGCCTTCATGATTCTCTAGGCTATGGGAAAAAGAACTGTATGAACCCCACAATCTTGCATCACTCTTGTGTCCTGTCTAGTTTTATATCAACTTGACACAAGCTAGAACCATTTTGAAAAAGAAAAGTTCAATGGAGAAAAAAATGACTTCACCAGATGCTGGAAAGCTTGTGATGCATTTCCTTCTTTGATGATTGATAGAGGACGGCCCAGATCATTGTGGGTGGTGCCAACCCTGAGCTATGGTGAAGCAGGTTGACCAAAATCAACTTAGGGAAGAAAAGGAATGAATGGACTTGTACTGAAGAGATACAGTCCAACTCAGCAGAGAAGGCATGACAGTGTTGTGGGGTATTCACCAGAGAAGACTGTTTGGGCATGGGTTTAATCCAATGGAAAGTCTTTATTGGCTGGGTGTTTGGGTGACTACACTAGGTGTTTGGGATCCCAGTGCAGCAAGTGAGTCTTTCTCAGGGAAAACTTCTAAATATAAAAACCGTGTTCTGGATTGACATGATTTAGTTCACAAGTACAGTTAGCCAGAAGCAAAACTATAGAAGCTTAAAAGCAAGATTAGCACATTTTGAGACTTTCACATATAGACTTTGATGAATTAGGCCTTTGTTTTAGTTTTGGCAGGTGGTGCTGTCTACATGCTGAGTTTTACAGCCTGAATGGCATTGCTATTATGGAGTCAGTTGTGCTAAGGTCTCAGGGCCTACTAAGGTCCTGGGCCCCGATGCAAAAGCATAAATACGAAGCTGTCATGGCAGTCAGAAAGCAGAAAGAGAGTGGGCACATGGTTAGCCTATAAAACCTCAATGCCTCCTCCCAGTGACATACTTCCTCTACCAAGACTATCTCCTTAGACTCCATACCCTTCCAAGCAGCACTGCCAACTGAAGACTGCATATTGTATCTACTGCATGGGGTCTGGGGACATTTTTCACTCAAACCACTGCAGCCATCTTTGCTAGATTTAGAATCACCAAGAAAACACACATGTAGGTGTGTGGAAGGGTGTTTCCAATAAGGTTTGGCAAGGTCTTCTGCTCCTAAAAGAAGAGTTACTTTGAGCCCTGCTTCCTCTCTTCTGCCAGCTTCTGTCCCCTGTACCTTCCTTCTTCATATAACATATCCTTCTCCTGAGTTCTCTCCAGGCTTGGGAGACAGCCCTTGATCTGGCAGCATCTGCCCTTTCTGTGAGGAGGGCTGGCATCTTGGGATCTCTATGGATGCTTCTGTGTCTTAAGAGGGGCCTCTAACACACATCAAAAACTACCAGTAGGGCGTACAATATCATCTACAGCATGGATGGCCAGGCAGTAATCTGCCCACTGCAGGCTCCCCATGACGATGCCATAAGCCATCCAGTTGGCAGCATTCCTCAATACCCTCTGCATCTGTTCCTGCCTCCAGGCTCCTGTTTGAGTCCCTTCCCTGACTTACCTCATGGATAGAGTGTGACCTGAGAGCTGTAATCTAAAAAAAGCCCTTTTATTATTATTAAGGGATGAAGCAGAAGTAGCCATGTTGGCTGCAGCTGTTTCAGAAAGCTTGAGATAAAGGACTAAAGAGAACCCTGAGGACACACGAGTAGGCACCAAAAACTGTGTCCTGGCAGTTTGCTGAGAGGTGCTGTGCCCTCGGGGTGACCCAGATGAGAAAGATGAGCAGTCATGAAAAGCGTACATCTAGAAGCCTGGTGTGGATGGGGTTGACCTTCGGAAGAACATCTCAAGCACTAACTTTGCACTTGATAGTCAAAGCAGATATGATAAAAAGAAGCCATGTCTGTTTTCATTATGAGCCTAGCCTTTAACAGCTAGTCATCTGAGATGGCTCCACAGTTGAGAACACTTGCTGTTCTTGCAGACTAATTGGGTCCAGTTCCCAGCACCGACATGGCAGCTCAACACGATCTGTGACTCCACTATGAGAAGATCTAATGCCCTCTTCTGAATTCTGCGAGCAACAGGCCCTCACATGGCACACAGACATACATACAGGAACAACAGTCAGACACAAAATATTTAAATAATTCAGTCTTTAAAATGAGGTCATTAGGATGAACCTTACTCCAGTTTGGTACTGTGATGGTTAATACTGATTGTCCACCTGGCAGGATCATAAACCAACTAAAAGACTCATCTCTAAACAGGACTGTGAGGAAACTTCCAGGAAGGAGAAGACCTTCCTCCGAGTGGCCAACACCCCCCCGGAAGGTGGCCCAGACATAAAAAAAAAAATGTTCTGAAGAAAAAGCACTGTGGGTCACCTGCCTAGCTTGCTTTGTAGTGTGTGTGTGTGTGTGTGTGTCTGTCTGTCTGTCTGTCTGTCTGTGT
Organism: Apodemus sylvaticus; assembly: GCF_947179515.1. Lineage (NCBI taxonomy): Eukaryota > Metazoa > Chordata > Mammalia > Rodentia > Muridae > Apodemus > Apodemus sylvaticus. Next base: position 137,408,293 of record NC_067475.1, on the reverse strand, counting down.
CTGTGTGTGTGTCTGTGTCTGTGTCTCTGTGTCTCTGTGTGTCTCTGTGTGTGTCACTGTGTGTGGATAGGTAGGTAGAAAGATAGATGATAGATAGATAGATAGATAGATAGATAGATAGATAGATAGATAGATAGATAGACAGACAGACAGATGTAGATGTAGATGTAAATATAGATATAGATATATATTCTTCCTCCTCCTACTCCCTCTGCCACCACAGATTCTATGACCTACCATACTTTACAGACATCAGACTCCAATTTCTTCGGCCTTCCAGTGTTAACTAAAGCCACCCTCCAGTATGTAGGCAACCATTGTCCTACCCAATCTCTTTGATGTAAGAGGTTCTAATAAGCCCTCTTTTGCTATATATACACAGTCTCTCAGCCTGACCCACTAGAGGGTCCAGTCTAGTGTACCTTGTAAGACAAAAATGTAAATACAGAAGCAAGATCCATCAGCTGAGGATGACCATCTACAGGACTCCCGTTCTCTCGGATTTCTGTTATGCCAGGAATGTAAGACCCCAGAAGCCCTTGGATGGTTTAAAGAGGACAGTGTACTATAACCCAAAGACTGGCATTTTTGAAAGTTCATTTTGTGTGTTTGGTTTAAACCTTGACCATTTGCACTTGTTCTGCTCTCCAGGCCTGGCTTAGCTTTGAGTTCCGAAGTTTCATAAAAGCAGGAATAGGTGTGGGAAACAGACAGACAAAAAAAAAGAAAAAAAACCTATTAACTTTCTAGAGCTCGCCACAGGTCAGTAAACAACCCAGTCTTGGCATGTTTTAAAGCCTGTTCTTGCTATACCCAGGTCAAGCACGGTAATTTTGCCTCAGATTCCTTAAGTACCTAAGTGGCTCTGAGGCAGGAGCTGAGCAAAGAAGACCTACATTAACCCTGTCAGGCCACTGGCTTACCACTTCACTCCTTGTTGATAACCGGTTTTTGCATAAATAATGGGTTGTGGGAGGTAAAGGGACAATTAGCTTCATAATCAGGCTTTAAACAAAGTGAGACAGACAGACAGTGCTGAGCCAGACAGGATAACCATGATGTAATGAGGCTTTGAGTAAGAAACAGATCAGAAAAATTCACATGCCAATGAGCTGTCCTCTTAGGGGTCAATTCGCTTATCCTAAAAATCCTTCTAGTCACCTAGAAGAGGTCAGAAGCTGCTACTGTTAGAAGGTGGCTCCTTAATGATCAACTTGATACAAGTTAGAGTTACTTGGGAAGAGTGACTCTTAACTGAGAAAAAGCCTCCATAGCATTTGCCTGTACCATGTTGAAGCCCAAGGTTCATGTGGACGTCCACTGTTCTACAGAAGCTGGGAGCTGTGTTCATGTCCCCGGCCTGAGGGACCTTTAGGCCATAAAGATATCTTTAGTCTGGGCCACTACCTGAAGTCATGATGATGTCTAGGCCAATGCTACCACTGGAGCCATACGGATGTGAGTGGCCTGGTCTGTCACCAAAGATCATGTGATGTCTGAGCCCATGCTGCCATCATGTCCCTAGCTTCAGGTGCCATTGAAGGCCATACAGATGCCCTTGGTCTGGACTGCAGTCTAAAGCCATGTTGGTGTCTATGGGCCATATTGATGTGAGTAGCCTGTGCTGCCCCCTGAGGCCACAGTGATGTCCAGGTCCATGCTGCCACCAAGATTCCTATCTGGGTCTGTGTTCCTGATACACCAGAGGGCCATGTTGATGTGTCTGTACTGCCACCAGAGGCCATGCTGAGGCCCATGGCTCATGCTGATGCTGGAGACCATATGGATATCTCAAGGAACCATGTGTCAGTCGATGATGTGTGTCCCTATGAACTGTAAATAGCAAGAAAACTACTTTGCCATAGTATTTGTAAACACAGACTTTTCCACCCATACCATGTTCCCCAGAGTAAGGATTCTAAGACTGAATTATAGATGGATAAATGTTTAGGCCAATAGCTTGAGCCTGTTCCCTGACTAGCTTATAACCCATTTGCCTCGTGGCTGGCTACCTCTTCTCAGTTTTCTGATAACTGCCTTCCTCAGAGTTCTGAGGTGAATCCTTTTTCATGTCTGACTCTATGTCAGAAATCCTCTCTGTATCAGAACTTCCACCTCCCTATTTCCTGCCGAAGCTCATTGGCCAACAGCCTTTTATTGACAAGAGCCTCCACACATTGCATAAAAGATTCCCTCTACAGTATCGAGGACTGCAGACTCACAGCCTAGGAAGAGGGATGCAGAAGGCTTCTGTTACAATCTCTACCCCACCCCACCACACCCACAAAATGTAACAGCCTAGATAGGAGGCCACCAAAGAGAATGCTTAGAAATTGTGATCAAGATGCTGAAGTGTAGCTCTCCACAATTGATGGCTTCTAGAGGGGGTGTAGGTGGGGAAGGACTCAGTCTTCTTTAAGGGGCCGGCCGCATGGACTTTGACCATGCTCCAGTGAGTATCCAGACAACACAAATTGGACTTGGTTTGTATCTCTTCTTTGTCTTCTTTCTCCCTTCTCCCTTCTCCCTTCTCCCTTCTCCCTTCTCCCTTTCCCCCTTCCCCCCTTCCCCCTTCCCCCTAGCCCCCTCCCCCCCTCCCCCCTTCCCCCTCCCCCCTCCCCTTCCCCCTTCCCCCTTCCCCCCTTCCCCCTTCCCCCTTCCCCCCTTCCCCCTTCCCCCTTCCCCCCTTCCCCCTTCCCCCTTCCTTCCCCCTTCCCCCTTCCCCCTTCCTTCCCCCTTCCCCCTTCCCCCTTCCCCCTTCCCCCTTCCCCCTTCCCCCCTTCCCCCTTCCCCCTTCCTTCCCCCTTCCCCCCTTCCCCCTTCCCCCTTCCTTCCCCCTTCCCCCTTCCCCCTTCCTTCCCCCTTCCCCCTTCCCCCTTCCTTCCCCCTTCCCCCTTCTCCCTTCCCCCTTCTCCCTTCTCCCTTCTCCTTCTTCTCCTCCTTCTCTGAGGTGGGGTAGACCTGGGTGTGCTCAGGGTTCATGATAGAAAATCCCCAAATACAAATGTTATAGAAAATTAATTTACCCAAAGGCAAGTCTATACTTCATTTTCTTAATTAATGACTAATATGGGAGGGCCCAGACCATTGTGGATGGTGCCACACCTGGGCCTAGGCTATACAAGAAAGCAAGCTGAGCAAGCCATGAGGAGCAAGCCAATAAGCAGCATTCCTCCATGGCCTCTGCTTCAGTTCTCATCCTACATATAACCATACTCTCAACTGTGCATCTGCTAAATTGCTGTCATCATCTAGATGAAAACTTAGTTATTTAACTCAAAAGTTTAAATCTGATTCTCTGCTACTTAAAACAAAACAAAAACAAAACATTGCTACACAATAGTCCTTCTCTCCTAATTAAAGCAATAGATATAATGCTGTCAATTTCTCTTTGTGGTCGTTTGAGAAATGCCACACACCCCATAGTCTCTGGTATTTGAACACTTTGCTCCTGGTTGGTGGTGCTGTTGGGAAGGGTGAGACAGTGTGGTCTTACCGGAAGAACTATGTCATTGGGGGAACATTTTGAAATTAAAAGCCTCAAACCACTTGCAGCCCATTCTGTCTGCTTTGTGCTTGCTATTAAGGACACGAGCTCTCTGTTTCCTGCTGCAGCAGCTACCATGCCTACAGCTTGTTGCAAAGCTTCCTTTCCTCCATGGACTCTGTCCCTTAGGAACCATAAGCCAAAATAAACATCTTCTTTATGTTGCTTTTAGTCGTGGTCCTGTATCATAGTAACAGAAAGTCACTAGTGCTATTGACACTTGTGTATTTGAATAAGCTATCAAACTCTTTTTAATGGGTATAATTAAAGTTTATCCTTAATTTCTGTCTCTGTTTAATTGGCATTAGTATCTTATGTTTACTTGTTTAGAATGATAATTTTTATTATTCAAAAAAGAGTTCATTTTCACTGCCTTTTTAAAAAATTAAATAGGTGTTAGCTCTGACACTAGCAGTTTATTTCAGGCATATTTAAGAACAGATAGATATATCTTTGGTTTAAAACATTTTGCCATGTTGTTAGAGCATTGAATGCCCAGAATCTTCCAGAATGAGTAAATAACATCTTTATATTAGTTTGCTTTAGCTAATCTGAAATCTCTAAAAACTGACATTCTTAATCTCTCCCCAAAATAAAACTTTAACCCATAAATCAACCTAATTTAAAACAACAACAACAATAATAATAATCTGGGTTAATTTACATTATCTTTGACTAAGATCTAGGAGAAAAAAACAGGTATATGGTGAAATAGACCTGCTAACACATATAAGTTATTTCACATGACTTTAACTAAGCAGCCAGCTAAGAGGGAAAGAAAATTTGTCTCTAAACATTGCAGATATGAAAAGAGTAGTTCAGGATTTTGACTCATGAAGACAACTAGCCTCAAAGTAGAGTTTGATTGGATGTATAGGAAACCACAGCTGGCTCCAAAAACCAATGAGACAACAAAGAAAATATCTGTATGGGGTGGGGGGGGACTGTATGCCTCGGGGTGCAGGTGGGGAATGCAGGTGGGGGGTGTTTCTGCAAACACCACAGCCAGCAGAATGTCCATTTGCAAGAAGGAAGTCCAACTCAACACAACTCAGCAGCTGGTGTTAGCCCTGACACCAGTAGTTGATTTCGGACATATTAAAGAACAGCTAGGAAAAGATGGTAATAATTAACTCTGTCCCCTGTGTACAACAAAGCTTAAGGTATAATTAATTACATTGAAACTTTTATAAAGTACCTCTTCTGTAAAATGAGTTCTATAATGCTCAAGATAAGGGTGCTCAAGATGAGTGTGACAGGGGGATGATTGAGGTGAACATGGGAGTCTGGGGTAACCAGGTATGGCCTTGGTCATATAGATAGTCCAAATGTCACTAGGCTTTAACCGCATCATTCCCAGCCTTCAGGTTATATATTGTTGCAGGAAATATTAAAAATCAACCCACCAGCTGTCCTGCCCTGCCAGGCCATCTTTCTAGCAGTCCTGCTGCCCTGCCAACTCTCTAGCTGCCAGGCCATCTCTCCAGCAGGGGCCATCTCTCCGAATATGTCCTGCTTCCATGTAATGCCCCACATGCCACCTCTATATCTAATTACCCGATAGAATCATGACTCTTAAAGCTTAATTATCCAATCAGATTTATATAACCCTAAAATCACAATTTACAAGATGCCAATACAATAATTTCAGAGCCAATTGATAATGATAAAAGCTTTATCCCAATATTTCTAACCTTGTGAAAAATCTTAGTTACTTGTGACTGTTTAAAACCACGCGGGATCAAGATCTTGCTGTCCGTCTGCCTCCATGTTGGCTTCTCCTTTCTCCTCTGGCACACTCCCTCTCTTTGCAACTCTTAGCTCCGCCCCCTTTTTCTCTGTCCAATCACAGACTTTCTCGGCACTAATGTTATTGGACAGGGAAAAAAATCCTGCGACAATACTACTCTTCTTTAAAAGACCCAGTCCTGAATGTTTAACATTCCCAATTTCCCTAGTGCTTTTCTGTGAGCGCAGGTGGCTCTGTGCCTCCTACAGGACTTAAATTGCCCCTGGAGGTTTTCTCATTTTTTAGCAGACTGACCTCAGAAATGAGTCAATTCTTTCTCTCAAACCAAAGCTACAGGTTCAACTTCTTGTCAGAAGGCCATGAGAAATGACTGCCATGTAGGTCAAAAAGAGAGTGTTTTCTATATGGCCTTCCAGATTCCATTCTGGGCATATCACCACACCTCAGGAACCACTAATGCTGAAAGTCTTTTTGTTGTGCTCCTACCCTGACAGATTCTTCAGTAAGTTCATGGCACACCGGTAATTACCAAGCTCATAAATACATGATACCTTATTGTTCAGAGAGTTAATCATTCATTGCTTGTTTCACCAATGTATTTAGTTTCTGTATATAGCCTCTGCCAGTGTCTATAAAGACAGTAATGAACAAAACAGAGGTTATTTCCATACTCATGGACTCTGGAGCCTTGTATGAAAAAGAGATATTAAAATAATTGCACAAACAGTTATTAGTTTTGTTATATGCTCAGGGTAACCTAAGAGTGTAAATGTCTTCAGGATCCAAGGTTTCTGGATAAGTTGGCATACTAAAAGCTGCCTCTATGTGACCTACTGAAGTCGGTCAAACAAAATTAAAAAGAAGCACTCCAAAAATGTACAAAGGTAATAATAGGATTCTTGAAACATGATGGAGAAGAAGATAGGTAATGCACAGAAAAGAAGCCAGGTCAAACGTGCTGAGCCTGAGGTCAGTAGGTAGAACACTCTGTAGTCATCTCTCTACTGTTCATAGCTAGACAGCCTGGAAACTCGCGGGGGACAATGGCCTGTGTGGTGGTTTGAATGAAAATGTTACCCATTGGCTCATGTATTTAAATACTTGGTCCCCAGTTGGTAGAACTGTTTTGGTAAAGATTGAAGGGGTGTGGCCTTCTTAGAGGAAGTATGTCACTGGGAGTAGACATTGAAGTTTCTAACTATTCCAGACTATTCCCAGTTATTTCTCTCTTCCTCGTGCTTGTGGATCAAAATGTAAGCTTTCAGCTACTGCTCTACTGCCACGACTGACTGCCATGCCCTCTACACGATGGTAATGTACTCTAACTCTCTGAAGCTGCAAACCCCAAATCAATTCTGTCTTCTATACGTTCACCTTGGTGTCTTAGTCAGGGTTTCTAATCCTGTACAAACATGACCAAGAAACAAGTTGGGGAGGAAAGGGTTTATTCTGCTTACACTTTCCACATTGCTGTTCATCACCAAAGGAGGTCAGGACTTCAGGTCAGGAAGCAGGAGCTGATGCAGAGGCCATGGAGGGATGTTTCTTACTGGATTGCTCAGCTTGTTCTCTTATAGAACCCAAGAAAATCAGTCCAGAGATGGTACCACCCACAAAGGGGTCCTACCTCCTTGATCACTAATTGAAAAAATGCCCCACAGCTGGATCTCATGTAGGCACGTTCCCAACAGAAGCTCCTTTCTCGGTGATAACTTCAGCCTGTGTCAAGTTGACACACCAAACCAGCCAGTACAGTTGATCATGGTGTTTTGTCACAAACAATAGAAAAGCAACTACGACAGCCTACCTGATAGATGCCAGAGGATGACTAATGCATAGATGGCCTTGAACGTGTCAAGACATGTTTTCTGCATGTATAGATCTCAGTGCTGTGGTTGCTTCCCATACTCACAACAGAATCAGGAAACGCTCCAGCTAGAATAGTGCTATTCTATTCTTAGCTATGGACCCAAGGGTGCATGAGCTAAGTACTCTCAGGGGGACTGAGAGAATCTGCTTTGCCCACAAACTGCAAAGCTACATGTGGTGAGCAGAGGGTAAAGACAAGCACAATTAATGGAATCCAGGACCTGGAAAGCAGCATGGAGAAAAAAGGAACTGCACAGACAAGAAAGTTATCAGTATGGATAAAATAGTAAGCAACAGAAAAAAATTCAGCAAGGAAACTGAAATTTTGAGGGGGGGGAATAAAATGTTAGAAATGAAAAACTCAACAAAAACCCAATGCAAAGCTTTACCTGTCAACTCATCCAAGCAGGCAACAATCAGGGAGGGAGGGCAAGGTTGAAGACACTGTACCCAAACAGCAATAAGAAAATAAATGAGCAGGACACACACATACTCCTAAAAGAACAAAAAAGATCCAAGATTTCCTGGAAGTAACATTAAACACAATCCTTAACTGTTTAATCTTTGACTTGAAAGAAAAAAGAAATAAAGGGGGATGGAAAGAAATAGGATGAAGGACAGGAAAGAAAGAGGATGGGGACACAGGACTGTAAGTACCAAGACACTGACTATTCTGTCTTATTGAACATGGAAAATAAGAGCCTCACATGCAGTCAGAAGAAATGGATTTGCAACTCAGCTTTATGACTATCATCATGTGACAATAAACAATATATGTAATCTTTCTTATCCCCTTATATAAAAGGTCTATTTGACTTTTTTATCTCAGCCATTCTGATGGGTGTAAGATGGAATATCCGGGTCACTTTGATTTATATTTCCCTGATGACTAAGTACATTGAACATTTCTATAAGTGCTTCTTATCCATTCAAAAGTCCTCTGTTAAGAATTCCCAGTTTAGCTCTGTACCCATTTTTTAATTTGGTTAAATTTGGTCTACTTACATAAAGAGTAAGGATCATAAGTTTGAAACATTGAAAAAATCCATCATCTACTATAGTTAGTGGCATGAAAAATATGTTCACAAACTCATGAATTAAATCACAAATTTCTGCTGAATTCTGAATGAGTATCTAGAATAGGCATTAAATTTTCCTAGTTCTTAATAGCTGAATAGTATCCCATTGTGTAAATGAACCATATTTCCTGTTTCCATTCTTTGGTTGAGGGACATCTGGGTTGCTTCCAATAGCACGAATAAAGCACTATGAACATAATGGAATAGTCCTTGTGGAATAGTCAAGCATCTTTTGAGTATATGCCCAGAAGCAGTACAGCTGGATCTTCAGGTAGAACTATTTATAATTTTCTGAGAAATCACCAGATTGGTTTCCAGAGTAGTTTTACAAGTTTACACTCCCACCGGCAGTGGAGGAGTGTTCCCCTTGCTCCATATCCTCACCAGCATGTGTAGTTACTTGAGTTTTTGATCTTAGCCATTCTGATGAGTATAAGATGGAATCTCAGGCTCTTAGAGACTAAACCACCAACCAAAAAGCAAACGTGGGCTGTATCTAGCCCTCCACACACCCTGCACATATGTAGCAGATATGCAGCTTGGTCTTCATGTAGGTCCACCAACAACTGGAGAGAGGGCTATCCAAAAAGCTGTTGCCTATATGTAGAATGCATTCCCTAACTGGGCTGCCTTGTCTACCCTCGGTAGAAGTGGATGTGTCTAGAACTGCAGAGACTTAATGTGCCAGAGTGGGGCTATATCCAGGGTCCTCTTCCCTCTCAGAGAAGAAGGGGAGAGTGCAGGGGAGAAGGAACATGGGAGGAAAGACCTGGAGGATTGAGTCTGGGGAGGGGGGGTAGGATGGGCTATCAGTATGTAAAGTGAATAAATAAATTAATTTATGAAAAATGTTTTCCTACTTCTTGGTCAGTTTAAGAGAACAGGACACTGTGGCATGCTCATCCCTAAATGAGATATATACATCACATTCCTTCCTAGCAAGGATCAGGGAACTTCACAGAAGCGGGATCAGAAAAATAGAAAGATTCTGAGGTGATGGATAACTTTGAGGAAAGAGTGTTTTCCAGGCACAACAGGGCAGAAACATATATAAACTCACACCAACGGTGGCAGCATGTACAAGATCTGCACAAGCTCAAGCCAGACAAAAATCCCATAATCAAGGAGGAAAGAGATGAGAATGAAATCCTACCAGTAACTAAGGAGCTTCGGAACTTGATAACTTCTGGGAAAGAAGGAGTCAGCTTCCTTTAATGATGTGACTGTTAGGCTGACCCCATTCCAGGGCAACACAAATGGACTCTGAATTTAAAATAAAAAAGAAATTGAAAACCCAAAGCTGGGTGGATAAGGATGTAAGGTTGATCTGGGAAGAGCTGGAGACATGGATACTATCAAAATTCATTGGAGGAAATTTTATTGATTACTTTCATATTGCTGTGACCACGACCAGGGAGACGTATAGAAGAAAGAGTTTGTTGGGGCTTGTGGCTCCAGAAGGATAGAGTCCATGATGGTGGAACAGTGGTGGTAGAGAACAAATGATGAGAGCAGGAGCTAAAACCCACGTCTCCAACCAAAATCAGGAAGCAGAGAGCTAACATGAAAGGTCATGAGTCTGTTGACACTTCAAAGCCCACAACTACTCACATATGGCCTCCATCAAGGTCACACATCCTAATCGTCCACAAAAAGTCACCAAGTCAGGACCAATAATTTAAAAGCTCAAGACCTATGGCAATCTCACTCAAACCACCAAAGAAATTCTCAAAAAATTAATAAAAATATTATTTTTATAAAAAGGATGTTCTTCTTTGGTGAGGGAGTAATAGCTTAGTATTTAAACATACTTGCTGCTCCTTTTGCAGACCCAAGTTCAGTTCCCAGCACCCATATCAGATACCTCACAATTGCCTGTGACTCCAGCTCCAGGGGATCTAACACCTTCTTCTGTCCTCCACAGAGACCTGCACATGTAAAGTACACACAGAGAGCCGCACATACATAGAAATTGGATTTTGTTTCTAATTCTTGTAATAAGACAGATTGGTTCTCGCTCTTGCTTTATCAAGTTCTAGAAATTAATGAAAAATATTCTCCAGCTGCGAGCCAATTCATTCCTAATCCCAAACCCATATCTCCTTTCTTCATGGGAGAAAATAAATTAAACCAGAAAAGGAGGGCAAGTAACAAGATGGCTCAGAGCAAAGAACACTTGCTGCTCTTCCAGAAGTTCTGGGTAAGTGTCCCAGCACCCAAATGCAGAGCCAACAACTGTCTGTAATTCCAGTCCCAGGGAATCTAATCCAATGTCCTTTTCTGGCCTCTGGAGGCAAAAGGCACACATATACATATGCAAGCAAAACAGCCTTACACATAAAATAAGAATAGATAAATCAATAAAAAATATTTTAGCCGGGCGGTGGTGGCACACGTCTGTAATCCCAGCACTCTGGGAGGCAAAGGCAGAGGCAGACGGATTTCTGAGTTCAAAGGCAGACGGATTTCTGAGTTCAAAGCCAGCCTGGTCTACAGAGTGAGTTCCAGGACAGCCAGGGCTACACAGAGAAACCCTGTCTCGAAAAAACCAAAGCCAAAAAAAAAAAAAAAAGTCAAAAAAAACTATTCTAAAGACATGGTACAAAAAAAGTTTGAAAGATTAGAGGACTTTAGAGAAAATCAAACCATTCCTAGAGGAATTCTAAGGTTAATTTCACATCTCTTCATGGCCAGAACCTTCATGTGTCTAAGCTGTTCTGAACCCCAAATGTTCAGAGACTATGAAGTGGGAAAGATGGGAGGATATATGTCTTTTTATAATCTTTATTTTCTAAAAGTAAGTCAATGATACAAGTGAAGGAATCTAGGGTCAGAGCTGGAAGTAGCTCTGGGGTAGGGACAGCAGCCCTGACCCTTTGGGATAGGAAGAAAGACGTAATCAAATGATGCTTCCATGTTAAATGTGGACTGAAGGACACACAGAAATGGCAATGCTCAGAAACAGTCACCTGCCCACCAGCCACCAGAATTGGGCACTCGGAGGATCCCACCATGGAGGCAAGAACAGAGACACTCCCAGTTTTATGAGGAAGCTGTATCCTTTAATCACCTCACTGATGGCATTAAGATTTCAGATTTTCATAAAAGATTCAGAATGGCTTTTTGAGTGACTACCTCTTTCACAAGGATTTCAGAGAGACAAAGCCTTTCACCTCTAGCTGGCTGGGCTCAGTCAGTAGTGCCATTTAAAAAGCAAGCATTGACCTCAGTGGAATGAAAGGTTATTGGATATAATGCAACAGGACAGAGTTCAACAGCTCAGGGTAGCATGCGGCTCAGTGCTGCAAGTGAAATAGCTTGAAGCCATAGAAAGAGTTAAACTCCTTTGGATGAGTACTTATTTTTAAAACAGATGCAAGCAGGAAGTTTGACAGGCCGTAATTACAAAGCAGGTAAACAGAGAAGGGCCATTTGACATGTCTGGGTCCCCTTGATGTCCTGCCAGCTATACACCAGATATGCCTATACTTGTAAATATTTAATATATGAGAACTGTGTGCCCACATACGTGTGCCCACATTTTCTCATATACACATATGCACACTGAAGAACCATTCATTGTTCATATGCTTGTTAAGAATCTCTCCTGCAGTAACATTCAGACTCTTCTGAACCATCAGGGTGACCTTTTGGCTATTATATTATCAAGAAGGATGATCAGAAAAAGAAGACTGGATGTCCATCCTGATCCACTTATCGTTGTCTCAGAAGGGGTCTCCATGTGCAGGATGCAGCTGTGCATCCAAAGATGCTGGGACTTATCTCAATAAATGAGCACCGTGCAAAAAGATCAATAACTGTGGCTGGTGGGAAGGCATGGAACCAGCACTCATTCAGGTCATCTCATCCCCTGCACCTATGTTACTCTGAAACAAAGGATTAAAATGTCATTTCAAAGTGCTGCAGTCTCTTAATGAACCATTAATGACTTGAGCTTTAAAGAGCAATGACTTACATCAGCCACAAATATTATGCTTGTATGACCTTTTCTATATCAAGATGTATGATATATAGAAAAAAGACAGATAGCATAGAAAGAAAGAAAGATGATTGATTGAGAGATGATAGATAGGTAGATAGATAGATAGATAGATAGATAGATAGATAGATAGATAGATAGATAATAGATAGATAGATAGATAGATAGATGATAGTTGATAGAATAGTTGACAGAATAGATGATAGATGATAGAAGATTGATAGATGATAGTTGATAGAATAGTTGACAGAATAGATGATAGATAGATGATTGATAGAAAAGTTGACAGAATAGATGATAGATAGATAGATAGATAGATAGAGAATAGATAGATGATAATAAGACAAATTTGAACAACCATTCATAGACATATAATATAAATTTGTACCTAGATTTATATATACATACCTAAACATGTTTCTATATATGCTGCCATTTCTTTTCTAGAAATAACTCCTATTTCACCCTAAGATCATTCCACCTGAGAAAATAATTCCCTAGGAGGACTGGGAAGAGTGGAGGGAGGAGAAACTGTGGTAGGGGTGTAATGTATAAAAGAAGAATAAAGGAAAAACTAATTCCCTTAGTAACAATTGTAACATTTTCCTAAATTTCCTCCTATTGATATTATGTAATATTTAAAAAGATACTCTCCTTCAAATGTTTAATCTGACTGATATCCCTGACATTTTGCAAACATAACCCAGGAGTATAAAGATAGCACATTACTGCCCCGGCACTCTTCAGAGAACAAGAGTGAGTCCTGAAGCGTCTAAGTAAGCAATGCCAAATAATATCTAAAGTGGGGGGGTAAAAAACATTGCAAAGCTCACAAATTATTCTTCTACTCTACCACCGACCCAGATGTCAACCCTCTACCAGCTATTTCCTTCTTCCCAGCCTGCCTGTTTGGATCCCTTCTAAATAGACTTTGTTCTTTCAGTAGTCCACATGCTGCTGTGGATTGAATCTGAAGTCATATCTTCTTCCATGGCGCCCGCCATCTTGTTCCCCAGAGGGTGGCAGTCTTTGGGGAGGCACTCACTCCTATGAAACAGAGCCCTAGCTGGCAGAAATAGCTCACCAGGGCTGGTAATATAGAGAGTGAAGCCCAGGCCATAGCTCTAGTTCCCTCTCTGGTTCCATGATGTAAGGAAAACCTACAATATTCTGATCACTATTATCCCTTCCATGTCTTGCCCACCTCGATGGACTGCGATGCTCTGAAACCATGAGCCCAAATAAATCCCTCCTCCTTCCAGTCAGTTATCTCTAGGGTTTATACTCAGAATGTTTGAAACAACCCATGGGAATTTTATTTATGAATTAAACTTTTCTCCTCAACCTCAAAGCATTTGAAAGGGGTTAAATTACCTGTTTTGCTTTTATCAGGCTATGCCTTTAGTCCTGACCTAACAAGCCAAAACTGCTTTTGAGTAAAGGTAACTACCTACTTGGTCTGGGAACTCTACAATTCCAGAACACCCCCAAGAATAATACACTTGTCTGAGTGATGGCTCTATGCCTACACGTGTTGTGACTTGTTGTACAACCTCAAGTACTAGCCAGTGGATTTCTCCCTCAGTGTCCTCTCTGTTTGCCAAGACATAAGGGCTCCATAATCCTGAGAGCTCAGCCAACTCTGAGACACTGCTCTTAAATGTGACCACTCCTACCCACAACTCCACCTTGCATCTGCCATGTCCTTCCCCTCCCCAAAAATCCAGCGGTCACTATTGGTTGTTACTAGATGGAACTTAATTTTTCAGAGTTCCAGAAACATTAATACCCCTGGTTAGGCCAAACTGGTTTATCACAGCTTGAAACACTGTAAGTAAAGGCATCGCTTTGCAGTCCCAGACAGATCCCTGCATTCTTACGTTTCCCAAATCTGTAGTCTGCAGCTACACTTTTCCTGTGCAAGACTATCGTTCGAATAACCCTTAACTGTTTTTTCTTGTTTTGTTCTAGTTTTGCTTATGATATAGGGATTATGTAGTCTTGATAATTATGAATAAGCATTTCAAAGTAATTGATTAAATTTAAAATTAAACAAAAAGTTTGACTTTAAATACAACTAATTTGCTTCAAAAGATGGTTTTCCTTTTTATTTTTAATTGACAGATAAATATAAATATTTCTGGAGTGCTATATGATATTTGTAATGTGTGCATTGCACAACATTCAAGTTCAAATATTAACATGGCTATTTCTTCAAGCTTTAGCCAATTATTTGTAATTAAAACATTTAAATGTGGATAAATTAATGTTTCTGTGGGTAAAAGCCCTTGATGTTCCAGAATCCCTGTCCCAGAACCTACGTGGGGCGACTCACAACTGCCTGTAACTCAGTTCCATGGAATCCAATACACTTTTTTTTTCTTTTTTTTTTATTCCATATTTTTTTAATTTACATTTCAAATGATTTCCCCTTTCCTGGCTCTCCACTCCCTGAAAGTCCCATGAGCCCTCTTCCCTTCCCCTGCTCCCCAATCCACCCCTTCCCACTTCCCTGTTCTGGTATTGCCCTATACTGCTGCACTGAGCCTTTCCAGAACCAGGGGCCACTCCTCCGTTCTTCTTGGACATCATTTGATATGTGGATTATGTCTTGGGTATTCCAAGTTTCTAGGCTAATATCCACTTATCAGTGAGTGCATAACATGATTGATCTTTTGAGACTGGGTTACCTCACTTAGTATGATGTTCTCCAGCTCCATCCATTTGTCTAAGAATTTCATTAATTCATTGTTTCCAATGGCTGAATAGTACTCCATTGTGTAGATATACCACATTTTTTTGTATCCATTCCTCCGTTGAGGGACATCTGGGTACTTTCCAGCTTCTGGCTATTATAAATAGGGCTGCTATGAACATAGTGGAGCATGTATCCTTATTACCTGCTGGGGAATCCTCTGGGTATATGCCCAGGAGTGGTATAGCAGGGTCCTCCGGAAGTGATGTGTCCAGTTTTCTGAGGAACCGCCAGACTGATTTCCAGAGTGGTTGTGACAGTTTGCAATCCCACCAGCAGTGGAAGAGTGTTCCTCTTTCTCCACATCCTCCCCAGCACCTGTTTTCTCCTGAGTTTTTTATCTTGGCCATTCTGACTGGTCTGAGGTGAAATCTAAGGGTTATTTTGATTTTCATTTCCCTAATGACTAATGATGTTGAACATTTTTTTAAGATGCTTCTCAGCCATCCGAAGTTTTTCAGGTGAAAATTCTTTGTTTAGCTCTGTGCCCCATTTTTAATAGGGTTATTTGGTTTTCTGGGGTCTAACTTCTTGAGTTTTTTGTATATTGGATATTAGCCCTCTGTCAGATGTAGGGTTGGTGAAGATCTTTTCCCAATTTGTTGGTTGTCAATTTGTCCTTTTGATGGTGTCCTTTACCAAACAGAAACTTTGTAATTTTATGAGGTCCCACTTGTCAATTCTTGATCTTAGAGCATAAGCTATTGATGTTCTGTTCAGGAACTTTCCCCCTGTGCCCATGTCCTCAAGGGTCTTCCCCAGTTTCTTTTCTATTAGTTTCAGTGTGTCTGGATTTACGTGGAGGTCCTTGATCCACTTGGAGTTGAGCTTCTTACAAGGAGATAAGGATGCTAACCGTCTCCAGCCCACTGACCCAGCCACACTGTTCAGCCAGCTCCCATCTGGCCCATGCTGATACCAATTGTCTCTTGACATTCTCTCTCTCTCTCTCTCTCTCTCTCTCTCTCTCTCTCTCTCTCTCCCTCCCTCCCTCCCTCCCTCCCTCCCTCCCTCCCTCCCTCTCTCCCTCTCTGCCCCTCTCCCTCCTCCTCCCCTTTCTCTTCCTCTCCCTCCCTCCTTCTTCCTCCCTTTCCCTTTCCCACCCTCTCCCTCTCCATCTCTCTCCTCCTCCCCCTCCCTCTCCCTCTCTCTCTGTGGCTTCTCTGACTTTGGCTGGGCCATAATTAATAGGTATCTGAATTTGAAGACTTACATACAAGTTTTGTATATCATTGGGGCTGGAAAGAGTGGCTCAGAATCAAAGCATTTGTTTTGTAAAACCTCACACACTATAAAGGAATGTCCTATTTAATGTAAAAATACTAAGCAGAGAATATCATATTGTTTTGAATAACATTTAATATTTTCATGGAACATTTTTTTCGTGTAAGCAAACTTCATCTTCCGGCATGAATACGAAGCTAAAATAATCAAATGACTTATGACATAAACATTTGCATCTATTAATTTTAAATATATCCCACAAATTCTGCTCAATGTTACAAATAATTTCAAGCAAAACTGGGCATGATTGCACTCACCTGTAAGTAAGTCCACCACTTAGGAGGGAGAAGCAGAGAGTCAGTGGTTCAAAATCATCCTCAGCTACGTAGCAAGTTCAAGTTTAGCTTACGATATATAAGCCACTGTCTCTCTAAAATATCAATAACGATAGCAATCATTTTGAGTTGACATGTAGAATCAAGGTATGTAAAACAAAATATATAAAATAGACATAAAACTGTGACTGCTGATCAATAACGATTTGAGGGAGGGCCTTGTCATGACTCTAATTTATGTGCCTTCTTTAAATGAGTATTAAGCTTAGCTTTGAGCTTTACAGCAAATAATTAAAAGATAGATCAGCATTAGGCTATATAAATCTTATCAATTAAAAAAAAAGAAGGAGAAAAAGGAGGAATAGTCCCTTCCCCTCCAGCACTGAGCTAGGCTTTTTAGCCTCTTTGGTCACCTGTGACATTCCTGGCTGCCAGCCCCTCCCCCCCACCTTGTGTTATTCCTGGCCTGTGTTCTTCAGAGAACAATACAGCTGTTTTCACCTGGAAGTCTTGGCAGCCTCGGGGCAGTCTCACCTGGAAGCATCCTGGACCTGTTAGACATGAAGTGCTCTGATCTTAGAAGGCAACCTGCTGATATAGGAGCCAACGAGTTCTCGGATCTCTCCTTGAAGTCTGGGGGCAGGGATTTATTCTAAGGCTATATATTGACTAAATATTATTAAAGCTTCGGTCATAATCGGCTAATGTCGTCCCGACTCATTTCTCTTTCGTCGCTTCCCCGTATATCCCCAGAATTCTCTTTCAGGTCTCCAGTTCACCTGTAGCTGCTGGCAGCAACAAGGAATGAGGGAAGAACTCATCCTTGCAATAGCTGTGTTCCTTACTCCTCCTCCTCCTCCTCATCCAGGAAGCACTTCCTCCATGTCCTTGTTTGCTTTCTGCTGCTGTGATAAACACCATCACCAAAAGCAAGTTGAGAGGAATGTGCTTGTTTCGTCTTATAGATTACGGTCAATTATCAAGGAAATCCAAGGCAGCAATTCGAGGCAAGAGCCTGGAGAAAGGAACTGGAGCACAGACTGTGAAGAAATGATGTTTACTGGCTGCCCCCACCCCCACCCCGTGAAATGCTCAGCTAGTTTTCTTACGTAGCCCAGGCCCACCTGCATAGGAATGACGCTGTCACAGTGGGCTGAGCCATCTAATATTAATCAACAATCAGAGAAACACTACATAGAAATACCCACAGGCCAGGCTAATGGAAGCCATTCTTCAGTTAGGGTTCCTTCTCTCTGGGTGTGTCAAGTTGAGGACCAAGATTAGTCATGGAAGCCCTGTAATGACCAAGATGTTTCTCAACTTCAATTCAAAACTCTGAAGTGCAACTAATGATCTGTAATGGAGACTCAATCCAATCCATACCTAGATAAGCCATAAAGACAGAATTTGTTTGCTAATTATATTTCTATGCTCTCAAACTTTAGAAATTGCATAATCGTCTGTTATAATATTTACTATATGGAGATATAAATTAATGAAATTTAGTAATGTTCTTGTTGTCTCAATAATTTGAACTAAGAACTAGGTATGTTTCCTGTCCTCTTTTCCTCACAAATTGTCCATAGACGAGACTATGAAAATTCTCCATAAATGAACAAGATCACTGGTTTTAAGATAGTTCATAAATAGAAACTGGATTGAAATAATAGAAAATAGAAATAATAGAAATAATAATTGAAAATTACTACTCTATAATCTTACAAAGCAAGGGTAAGCTCTGGGCACTGCTTGCCTAACACATAACAGATGTTTGATATTCACTTGCTTTAAAAGTAAAGTTCCCATTGAGTTGTTCCAGCATGATAAGATGCAAACACCATATGTAAAGGACCCAAGGATGCCCAGGCATTATGGCAAGATGGTTGGCACTTTTCTGCTCTAACTTGTGCACTTCTGAAGGTTTAAGTACATCCATCCCTTGGCTTACATGTGGCTATGGGATGGGGATACACATAAAGTTGGTAAGTACCCCCTAGCAAAACTTCCTTTCCTCCACTCTTATTTCCAACTTCCTGATCTTTGATGACCACGCATTTTTTTAAAGATAGATTTATTTATTTATTTATTTATTTATTTATTTATTTATTTATTTATTTATTTATTTATTATAAGTACACTGTAGCTGTCTTCAGAAACTCCAGAAGAGGGGTCAGATCTCATTACGGATGGTTGTGAGCCACCATGTGGTTGCTGGAGTTTGAACTCAGGACCTTCGGGAGAACAGTCAGTGTTCTTAACCGCTGAGCCATCTCACCAGCCCTGATGACCATGCATTTTTAAAGACTCAATTATCAGCTCATAGTGTCAAAATTAGATTAGATATAGAGATACCTGAAACATTTGGTTCTAAAAGCCAAACTTTATGCTATGAGAGCTTCTAGTAACAGTGAAGCCTCTGTTGTAGCTGCTCATCCCCCTCCTGACAATCTCTCATTGGCCGAACATTTCTGTATGTGTGTGTGTGTGCACAAGTACGTACATTCTTGTACACATGTGTGCACTTTCATTTACCTGCATTCGCACATGCATGTGTGCATCTGTGCATGTGTATGGGCTGAGCGTGTGTGTGTGTGTGTGTGTGTGTGTGTGTGTGTGTGTGTGTGTGTGTATGTGTGTGTGTACTGCAGCAGCATATCTATGGAGGTCAGAAGAACAATCTCCTACAGTATAGGTCCCAGAGATCGACCTCTGAGAATCAATCTTTGGCAGCAAGTGTCCTTAGGCATTGATTCATCTTGCCATCCTTCCGCAGTTCATTTTTTAAAATAGTATAACGTACTCCATGAGAGCTTCTGCCTGCTGGTCAAATTCTACCCCTTGAGGCTGGATGAGTACAGTCATTCACATATCCAGTGACCCTTAAGGTGCCTGAAGGCAGGTATTATATCCTGTAACAGTTACGGTCTTCCAGGTTCAACAGCCTCTAACTTCAGCCTCTTTCCACAGCAGTGGAATCCCTTTCCTCTTCTTGCATCCCTTCCTCTGAGTGAACTCAGACCCTCATTCTTCTTCAAATATAATAGCCGAGAGACGGCACTCACTCCTGGCACTCCTGGGATGCACATGTTTGCATCCCTCTACCCAACCATCATACTTCCACTTGCAAGTAAAGGGCATGTGTGCTCTCCTGGTACCCTGAAGGAACTTAGGACACTTGATGCTAACTAAAATCATACCCCCAAAGCCAGTAATGCAGTTATTTCCCTATCCATGCACCTCAAAATGTTATTCAACCAGGAGGAGAACTTGGCATTCACTAGTACGCCACGCAATTGTTCTAGTGCACTCAAACTTCTGTCGGTCCACATTCAATAATCCAGTATGGTCATCTAGTCTTCTTTTTTATGACTGTGATAAGGAGTGAGATCACTTAAGAACCCCTTTGGAGGGGCTGGAGAGATGGCTCAGCAGTTAAGAGTACTGAGTGCTCTTCCGAAGGTCCTAGTTCAAATCCCAGCAACCACATGGTGGCTCACAACCATCTGTAACAAGATCTGACGCCCTCTTCTGGTGTGTCTGAAGACAGCTACTTACACATAATAAATAAATAAATCTTTTAAAAAATAAAGAATCACTTTGGATTGGGTTCAATGAATACATAAAATGTTTCTACTATAAAACATATATTTTCCCCATTCTTCTTCCTTTCTGAAAGTTCATTACATATGGCTGGGAAGAACCAAAGGTTAACTATGCCAGGATCCTTCTGGATCATAATAATATAAACTCCTCTCTGGCCTTGAAAGTCCAAACTAAAATAAGCCATCACCATATTAACCTTATTCTGACAAATCATACAAACCTGTTGTGGTTTGGATGTGAAGTGTCCCCAGCAGGCATGGGAATGTTTAAACACTTAGCCCCTGCCTTGTAGTGCCACCTGGTTATAGATCCCTCAGAAGGCACAGTGTCAGAGGGGAAGTGGGTCTCCGGGGACAGGTGCTGAGGTTTTTATAGGACACTCCAAACTTGGTCCCTCTTGCTTCCTGTGACTAGAATCCTCACACTTCTGCCACCACGTCTTCCCACCATAAAGGACAGTGTCACCTTCAACTGTGAGTCACAGTAAATCCTTCTTCCTTAAGCTGACCCTTGCCAGGTATTGGTCACAAGAATGAGAAAATGACTAAAGCACTCAGCATCTCCCAGAGCCACCATTCCTCTTCAGAGCCCCTGGAGGACCTCAGAAACTCTCCTTTCTGCTTATGGTCCTGCAGTCAACTAGACCCCGAGGATGCTCACACCTGCGTCTTGTCTCCTGACCCTCATGACATTTGATTTCAGCTTATACCCACACCTCTGTGTGTGTGTGTGTGTGTGTGTGTGTGTGTGTGTGTGTGGATGAGTGTGTTCTGAAGGCAACTTACAGAAGTCAGTTCTCTCTTTCCACCCTGCCACCCTCTGGGTCCTGGGGGTTGAACTCAGGTCTTCAGGTGTGGCAGCAAGTGTCTTTACACATTGAGCACCTCAGCAGCCCATCCAAGCACTTTCTGAACGCTCCAGTGAACATCCATCCTTTGACCTATACATGAAAAACATTCTGTGGTCCAACAAGTCTAAGAAACTGGAAACTAAGAACCATCGTTAGCTTTGGTTTAACAGCAATCTGCCCCAGTATTTCCCAATTCCTAGAACCCTAGTACCCTCCACATGACAATCCCAACATCCATTGGGAGAACACAGTGGGACAAATGTTTGCCTCTTGACATTCCCCCACACACACCATCCTAACACAATCATTCCTCTAAGGTACAGTACTTTACACTTTCATCTGCTTGACAGACTTCCAAACATCTGACAGTTCCCATAGAACTTCCCAGGGGCTGTCTGCATATAAGCCAATTGTTCTTTCCTAAAGGAAGACGTATAAAAATACGTAAGAAGAGAAATTCTGACTGGCAACCTCAGCAGCTTTGAAGGCACTAAAGGTCTTTAATTCCTTAATACTTTCTGACACAGCCAATGAGATTCTGGTATGATGTCAAGACAAAGTGACATCAGTGTCACCAGCAACCCACAGATGAGAACAGGGAGTGTGTGGATAGGCAGCTGTCACTCTGCAAATTGGCTCATTCCTCCAGAAGAGCCAGTTTTAGAGGAAGGACCAGTAACCTTCCCTTCTCTGTAGACTCAAAAAAAAAAGGCCTATCCCTGCCCTGGTGCCTGTTTCTTAGATTACTTAAAGGAAGAGGAATGTTCCAGAGGGTGAACTGGTCAACCCTAAAAGCCTTTTTCTCAGTATTGATAAGGAGCTCTGGCACACAAGGAGGAAGGAAAGTGCTTTTCTCAAGCAAGCAGAAAGACAATCTAAGGGAGGAACTGCTGCCCAGATTCTCTTTGGTTATAGAACTATGCCCTTGGGATGCTGATGAAAGGAGTTTTTCCCACACCTTGCTGCTTTTTCCAGCAGAGGCTGAGCAAAAGAAAATAACAGGCGCTTCATAACTAAGTCTGTTTAGAAGGAATCTAACTCAGAATTCAGGCTGGCTGCACTCTGTAGACCTGCAAGAGTCTCCTGCACAAAGCTCTCACTGCAAAGCTCTTGCTGGGTTCCTTCTAAGGGTAGCATTTCCAAACACTTCCTTCAGGGTGTGGGAGAGTCAGATTTCAGAAATAATCAAGCATCTAAAGAAAGGATCCTCCCACTGAAGACTAAGAATTGTAGGTGTGGGGTGGAGAAACACCAACATACAGCCAGACTTCTTTTAGCCTTTACTCTGAAGCAAACCAAACAGAATTAAATATTTAAGGAATTCTCAGTCTGAGTCCAACCAATGCAAGCAGGAAAAGAAAACGTCACGATGGCTATTAACCATAATCCTTAACCCTAGGCCACTCACAAGGGACACTGCTAATGGTGGCATGTGACAAGCGATGCAGGCAGGGGCGGAAGTGGCCCCAAGCTCCTTCAAGCTGCAGTAGTGTCAGATGCTTTGCAGCCTGTATTAAATGCTGTAGCTGCGTGAACATGGAGGACGCAGCAAGCGGGTGAAGAGAAAGCAGAGGGTGAGAGTCACCCTACAAATTGTCTCTCAAAGAGGCTAAATAGTTTCACATGTTGCATTATTTTAAGTAAAGGGGGGAAAAAACAAAGGATGCAAAACATGAACACAAAAGCTGCAATACCCTAGAGAATGCTCTCAGGGAGACAACCCTTTGGTGTCAGTGGCCCATTTTATAAAATCTTCAGCATGGAGCACCCTCTCCCAAAGATCTTCCAGCTGGCACCCGACACGAAGCAATCCCGCAGCAGTGGGACCGTCATAATCACTACCCTACTCTGAGACTGAGCACAGAGTACTTCCCACCCAGCTCTCATCCCCGGCTTTACACTTGTCTAACCACATCCCACCCTGCTACTCATCCACAGCTGCCTGCCTGGACCACTTCTTACATAATATCTCACAGCCAAGCCTCTACGCCCTTGTGTTGTCCTCTCTCTCTCTCTCTCTCTCTCTCTCTCTCTCTCTCTCTCTCTCTCTCTCTCTCTCTGCAGATCACCCTACTTTCAACCCATCCCCTGGAGAACTAGTCATAGATCAGAACTCTTTTGAGCTATAAACATTCCCGTAGAGATTTTCACGGTTCTGCTGGGCTAATCTGTTTCCTTCCTTCTTAATAGTAAATAATAATAAACTAAAATCACTGAGTACTTGCTACTTAACAGGTATGGTTCTAAGTACCTTCCCCCGTTTAATTTATCCCTCAAAACCCACCAGTCTAGTGCTATTGTTACCTGAGGCAAAGTGGCTGAGTGTCATGCACCCATCATATCAGTGGTCAGTGGCAAATGCGAGACTGAAACTTTCCAATGTCAGGTGCCCGGGGCCCTGTGCTGTCACTCACTCTGAGGGCTATAATCACAAGGCCTTGCCTATGTCTGCTCAAAACACAACCAGAGAAACCTACTGAGAGCTTCCTGGGATCAAGCTGGGAGGGAGTCCAGGATTGCCCCAGCCAAGGGGTTCACTGAAGCAAGAGTCAACTGAAGGAAAACCTCATCAGACACTGTGAGATCCTCTCAAAATCAGGGAAATAATGAGACTCATAAACTAAAGGGGTCACCGGCCAAGTAAACCAATGAGAAGAGACTTTACCAATGTCCCCATATCAAAAGACAAGTACAGATGTCAGGACCTGCATCAGATAGAAAGGCTAGCAGAACCCAGGAAGAGGCTGTCAGGGCAGAAACACCTCCTCCTCTGCCTGTATAGGAACGTTCTTTTTCTTTGAAGGATTATTTAAATATCTGCTGATGTCTGTTCCCAAAAGCCAGAGTCCGCCTTCGTGGTCATTAAGGTCAAGCCATGAGGGGGTCTTAGCTGAAAAGGACATGTTTCCAGCCATGTAGCACAAGACAAAAATAATAGACTCGTGCTGAAGTCTTCCACTTGTTCAAAAGTGTGGGCTATTGCATACCTGACACTTGCTTGGAATATGTTTCCTCTTTTGAGCAGAATTCACTGCAATCCACTGGTTCTGTTCCCTCTGGTCCACTTGCATTTTCTGCATGCACATGTGACAGGCAAGTTTTCAGGCCCCTGCTCAAGTTCTCTGTTGACTGTGAGCAATGGTCTCTGCTCTTCACTTTTTTTGTGCCAATTCAAAGGTATTTGAATTCACGTAAGCCGCTCACACTATGAAGTAGACATTTTGCCAAAAAGGAATTTAATAAAAAGCACAGCTGAAAAAAGCCAACTCTCCAGACCAAAAGGTAATTACTTAGACCTGAAAAAATTAGAAGATGAAAGTAAACAAGAGATGATTACAAAATGTTTACTGGGACAGTGCTGACGTGAGGGTTTCCCATGGGATGATGGAAGTTATAAGTCCATGGACTTAAAGGGTGGTCCTTTTACATAGTAATTGCTCCATAAGTGTTTGCTGAATGTTTGGCAGGTTGTCTGTGGTCCAAAGTCCTCCTGATCCCACCCTACAGGAGCAAGACAGTGGCGTTAACTCATACATGTTTTCGGTTTGTAGTTGAATGGCTCTGATTTCTTCTTCAATGGTCACACAGCAGACACCCCATGTGTATCCTTCAGTCATAAGGATGTCAGCCTCACTGGATCCACACACAATCAGGAGGATGGAGAAGTCAAAGCTCTGGACACAAGGGGACACTGCCTCAATAAATAACTACATTAGTGCAGTGTGCATTAGCTATTTCTAAGCTAAAATACAGGTCATGGGTCACTTCTCTAATGCCTGTCTTTGAGAAAACAGGGCATCATGGTAACATATTCACTGCAGAAATTACAATCGCTGAGGATGTTGTGAGTGGCTCAGAGGCTCAGTGGCTCAAAGTAGGACTGGTCACTTCTGCTTGGCACAGGAAAAGACTTTGAGTTCATCCAGCAGTGACAAACCAGGAAGACACCTGAGAAACTCAACCTCGTCTTTGTTCCAGGGTGCTCTGTCAACCTGAGAAAAGCTAGAGCTGTTTGGGAAGAAGGACCTCACTTGAGAAAATGCCAGACCACATTCACCTCTGAGCAAGCCTACAAGGCGTGCTCCTGACTAATGGTTAATGTGGGAGGGTTCAACCCATTGTAGGTGGTGATAGCCCCCAACCCCTGGGACAGGTGGTCCTGAGCTGTATAAGAGAGTGGCATGTGCAAAGCCTGGGAAACAAAGAAGTAAAGGCATTAATTTCTCCTCTGCTTCAGTTCCTGCCTCCATGGTTCAGCCTTGAGTCTGCCCTGACTTCCTCCAGAGATGAAGTGTATCCTGAGAGACTTAAATGGAAATAACCCCTTTCCTCCCCAAGTTGCTTTTGATCATGGTGGTTTATAACCAGAATAGGAAACACTGACTAAGACACTGTCATAAGCCCCAAAACATTTAAAATTCTTGAATCTCCCCCCCCCACACACACACATACACTCTTATTGATTAATAAGCAGTAAATCTAAAAGATTAATCTGGGAGATGTTTTCCTGGAAGACATTAGAGAAGCCTTGAGTTCATACCGGGGTCACACCAAGGGCATAGGGAGCCCTTGATACACTTCACAATGATAGGAAAGCCCATGTTAATGAAAATAGATGTGGTGGATTAAACACAAAGCCATCAGAGCCCATATGTGCCCACTGATGCTTGAACTAGGCAAGGTTCTCCAGACACAGAAGTGACAGAGTGTGTATAGACATATGAGGAAGGTTTTGTGTAAAGTCTCACATAATGATAATCTCAAGTTAAGGGGCATCTACAGTCCTTAAGCTGCAGGCCCAGGAAAGCTGGTTGTGTGACTCCAGTTCAGTGGAAATCCAAGCCAAAGGCCTGGTAGTTAGGAGGATGGATGTGAAGAGCCGGAGAAGGTGGGTGTCATGGCTTACAGAGGAGAACGTCCAACTGTCACCAGCTGTGGGCCTGTGTACTGGAGGCTTTCCATGAAGATCCCTGGCCCAGCTGGGCGGGAGGGTTCAGGCAAAGGGGAGAGAGCTCAGGCTGGAAGGGGGAGGAGTTGTTTCCTCTGGGCTGGGGAGGAGAGGCTGACCTTCCGTCCCTCATGGATTAAATCCACTGGGTCGCCAGGGTTTAAACCTAGCTCAACCAGAACACAGACCGCCTTTCACAATCCAACAGAAGATCATGAATTCAAGGTCATCTTCAGCGACTTAGCAAAGTCAAAGTGAGCTTGGGGTATAATAGATCATGTCTCAACACAAACAAAAATGCTAGAGTATAAAATGCATTGAGAAACAAAATAGATACAGATGGGGAGATCTGAGAGAGAAGAGGGATATAGTCATGGTGATTATGAGACAGCTGGAAACTTTAACACTGTCATATGATGCATGGAATGAAGGTACTATCGGCTTGTCAGTAAGAATTGGTCTAGTTTTACGTGTGTGCACTATGCATATGCAAACACATCCTAGGCATATGTGTATTTGGGCACTAGTGCATATGATTGTTACAGAGATGGGAACTGGGTGTCTTCCTCTATAGCTCTCTACCTTCTTTTACTTGAGACACATTCACTCACTGAACCTGGAACTCACAGGCTGGCTACGCTGGCAGGTCAGCAAGATCTAAGGACATAGGCCCGTGCCACTGTGCCAGCTTTTACATGGGTCCCCATGCTTGCACAGCTGGCACTTTACTAAGCCATCTCCCTAATCCAAGTGTGGCCTTTTTAAAGGATGCTTTGCCTTTTTTACTGAAATGACATGGAGTTTACGTCAAACTGATACTGCCTGAAAGCCCAAGAATTAACACAGAACCTGCCAATGGTTGCAGATGGATCAGACTTTGTTGAGAACTTCTATTCACTTTCATATGAGTGTTTCCATTTTTTCTATACTCAAAAAGAAAATGTCGTTTTGTAAAGCTAGGAAGATGGCTCAGCAGTTAAGAACAGAGTATTTAAGTTCAGTTTCCAGCATCCTTGTGGGACAGTTCACAACGGCCTGTAACTGCAGCTACAAGTAATCCTCAGGCATGCGTGTGTGTGTGTGCACACACACACACACACACTACACATATACATGCACATACAGACATACATACACATGCATACACATACACACATGTGCACACACATACACATATGCACATACATGCACATGTACACACACATACACACACATGCACACACATGTACACATATATACACTAATAAATAATCTTTTTAAAAATCAGTTGGGGACTAGAGATACAGTTCAGAGATGTAACCTTATGTAGCATATACAAAGCCCTAGAGTCAATACCCAGCACTAAAGAGGGGGAAATTCTTTTAAAAAATCTTTTCATACAGCACAGATGAGATAGCTCAGTTAGTCAGGTGCTGTGGCCAAGCCTGAGAACCTGAACTAATCAATTCCAGAGGCCAGAATGGTGGAAAGAGAGACTCCTGAACGTTATCCTCTCATCTCCAAACATGCAGCTTGGCACATGTGTACCCAGTCACACACACACACACACACACACACACACACACATCACACAATTTTAAAAAAAAAAAAACTTTTCATGCACAAAATAAAAAATATACTAAGAATGATACGACTGTATCGTTTTTTTTCTTGTGAAAGCAGAAAAGGTTGATCCAAGCCAGCCAGGCAGTCCTAGGCAAGCCAGATAAGGACACCAGCTGCTCTTAACACAGGGAAAGGGGTAAGCTAGACTCTTGGGTTTCTGTTAAACAGAATTCCAGCACCAAACCAAAGCGTCTGTAAGCGCAGAACCGGCTGCTGCATTGTCTCCTGAAGGGCAGTGTGGGCTCCAGCGCCAGCCAGCACCTCCGTTGGCCTTCGGTGCATCTCCTAACTAATGCGGCATCACCTAGAAGAGCTGCTCATATCGGGGCCCATCCGGACCTGTTTCAGTTGAGACCTCCAGTCTTTTAGTGGGAATATGTTTGTGGGGGGGCCTTTAACATCCCTCAAGTGTAATCATAAATTAATACATTTACTTGACATCTTTATCAAATCTACTCAGCTTCGATAGCATGGTGTGATCTGGCAAGGTCTAAAAATGAGTTTTCTGTCCTGGTTAATAGAGAATCCTGGCATACCTTAGATGTAAATTGATATTTCCCAAATTACACTTCGATTTTTAAAATATGTTATACTCCCGTAAAGCCAGGGAATCAGGCGCATGAGAAGCCAATAAAGCACAGCTGAGTGAGCCAGGTTCAGTCCCTCGACTACCACACACACACACACACACACACACATGGCAGCTGGAGGGGGAGGAGGAACTTGGGAGCATGCTGTCCGCCTGCTTTATGAGGTAGTTTTGTATACAGTTTCATTTCTTAAAGGTTTCCACTAAATTACTTAATTTAAAAGTCTTCTATTTAAAAGGAAATTAGGAATTCCACAGTACCTCAAAGCAGTGTTACTATAAATATTTCTGCCCCATAGCTACACAGGAATCCCAGGTAATAAATCAATGCAGAACTAGCATACTGAACATTTGCTGGGGATATTGTGCATAGCATGCAATCTTGGTAAACTGTTAAATGCACACTTCTTACCTTGCTTCACAGCTGACTCTGTCTCCCCCAGATCACTTGTACTCCCCTCTCTCTCTCTCTCTCTCTCTCTCTCTCTCTCCACACACACACACACACACACACACACACACATATACACATCTAACTAACACCAAGGTAAAACCAGTCTTCACAATGTCATTTCACAGGGGTCAGAAATGTCCATGTCATAAGCTGAACATGGGCTGTCTTACCACAGTGGGTTAAATTTCTGTAGAGCTGGTGATTCTCTCAGCTGGTAAGAGCAGTTAACCACCAAGCTACCACAAAGACCAGGATTTGAATGTGAACAGCGCATTAAAAGGCCAGGTGTGGCAAAGCATTTGCCCCTGACAGCTGGCTGCTGGCCTTGATGCAAGCTCAGTGAAAAGTCTCCATCCCAAAAGAGTGAGTCAGAGAATAAATACAGCACCCATGTCCTCCTCTGACCGTCAGGTGTGCGTGCATGTGCGTGCGTACATGCGTGTGTGCGTGCTCTGTGTGTGTGCGCGCGTGTGTGCGTGTGTGCTCTGTGTGCATGCGTGCGTGCCTGTGTGCCTGTGTGTGTGCGTATGTGTGTGTGTGTGCACGCGTGTGCGTGTGCGTGTATGTGTGTGTGTGTGTTTGTGTGTGTGTGTGTGTGTGTGCGCGTGTGTGTGTGCGCGCGTGTGTGTGTGAGAGACTGTGTGCGTGTGTGCGTGTTAGAGGACACTTTTATAGTGTCAGTTTTCTCCCTCCACCATATGGACACAGAAAGTAAAACTCCGATTGTCAGATATGGCAGCAAACAACCTTACCAGCTGAGCCACCTCGCCACCCTGAATTTTCTATTATTTTCTATTTTCTCTTTGTTTTCCTATTCTATCATTTTCTACTATTATATTTTCTATTATTCAAATAGACTCTCTAACTCTAGAGAACAACAGACCTTCTGATGAAAAGAAAAGTCCTGAAAAACCAGTTTTTATGTATGGAAATGGGTCCATTAGCGTCTCACTGGAGAGCAAGAAAACACCAGCACATCAAAGCAGAAAATGGAAGAAGGGCCTGGGGTTGGGAAGAAACACTGGACTGGGAGGGGAGAGAGCAGGCCTGAGAAGGCAGGGCAGCTGCCTCAGGTTTCCGGTTCTGTCCACACAGGTGTTCCTGAGCCCATCCTGTGAAATGCTCTCTGTTCCTCTTCTAACTCTGTTGGGTACTGCCGTCAGGATGCCCCGGCTGCACATCTTAACTGTACATATGCACCTATCTATATATTAAGAAAAGAAAAAGACAGGTTTGCATCCCCAGCAACCACATAGGTGCCAAGGTGTCAGGATGTGTTTGTGATCCCAGCACCAAGGAGACAAAGACAAGAGGATGCCTGGGGCTGGCTGGCCGGCTCCCCAGTCAGCAAGCTCTAGGTTCAGTGAGACCCTGCTCAAGAAACAAACGAGGATGAACAGCAATTGAGGAAGACACCCGACTTTGACCTCTGGCCTTCACATACTTGTGAGCACAAGTGCACACACTCCCAAGTGCAAACACACACATCGTCAGGGAGCCACACTGCCAGGTCAGGCTCCGTGGCAGAGCAATAATGCCCTTTTAAGGTTAGAGTGAACTGTGTCTGATTGAACTTTCAAGTTTCACCTGAGATAAGATTCTAAAAGGCTGCTTAGGGACACCACACTTACACTATTAATAAGACTAAGAACTTTTCAGATTGAAAAGCCACAGTAGAGGGTGTTAACGTGGTAACTGCAAAAGGTTGATCCATGCCCTGGCCGTGATGCTGGACACGCCACATCCTTCAGTGAATAATAGAGCTGTCACCAAGTCGCATCCATTTAGGCTTTAGAACAAAATGGATTCACTCCTTTTCCACAAATTCAATATTTTAACTATTATTTATTCTTCATTCAGCATTACAAAATTGCTAGAAATGAGAATCAGAACAGGAAACTATGAGATAGAGTCCAAAGTTTTTGGATCTGCTTAAGAATATAGACTTCGAAAGAAAATTCAATTCTAACTCTCCATGTTAAGGGTCATGTACACACATATTTACACACACACACACACACACACATTCAAGGACTGAACTGCCTTTCCTAGGGGACAGTGAGCTCCCAACTCTGAACCTTCATCTTTCTGCCACAGCATCTGGTCCCTCCAAGCACATGTGATGACATCATCTGCAGCACTTTTGTGCTATTAAGTCCTGTGCTTCTGGGAAGTGAAGGGAATCCAGCGGTTCATTATTCTACAGAAAACAATCAGATCTTCCATTTTCTGTGAAATTGAAAGAACTCTCAAGCCTACGGAGTTCTTAGATGCAAATAGCAAAGGGATCCCGACTCATTCAAAAGGTACAAAGTATGTTTGAAACTGCTATCTTACAGCCTCCTAAATCACCAGAAACTATGTAAAGGCAGAGTAGGAGAACAGTCAGGGAGAAGCAATTTATGAAGCAGCTAGGAGCAAAAGGGACATCAATTATAGACCATATGGGTGACTTGCCTGTACTGAAGCCACTGCACACCAGTCCTGGGCAACAGGAAGACAGGTGAGGAACTTGTGTCTGCCTTCTCAGCTTCATCGTGGAAGGCAGACTCTGCTAATGGACTTGTTCACATATGGGGAAGGGACCAGATCCAGGAATACATCCAGCTAATGGACAGACAGAAGGAAAAAGAAGAGAATAAGAAAGAAAAGAAATACAGAGACAAAGGTAGATATACATAGGCAGATAGGCATGGCTGGATTATAGGTGATAGATGATAGACAGACAGATGATATTATGGATATACAGGTGATAAATGTTAGATAATAGATAGGTAAACAGAGGATTTATTGATAATAGACAGATAATAGATGAATGATGTAGATAGAGAGATAGATAATACAGTGAAAGAAAAACAGATGACAGATAATAGATCAAGGAGGATAAAAATAACGGTAAGATAATAAATAAAAGATAGATTAATAAATGATAGACAAGCAGATCATAGATAGATAGACCAATAGATAGATACATAGATAGATACATAGATACATAGATAGATACATAGATACATAGATAGATACATAGATAGATACATAGATACATAGATAGATACATAGATACATAGATACATAGATAGATACATAGATAGATACATAGATAGATACATAGATACATAGATACATGGATAGATAGATAGATAGATACATAGATACATAGATACATAGATAGATACATAGATAGATACATAGATACATAGATAGATACATAGATAGATACATAGATACATGGATACATAGATAGATACATAGATACATAGATAGATACATAGATACATAGATAGATAGATACATAGATACATAGATAGATACATAGATACATAGATACATGGATACATAGATAGATACATAGATATATAGATAGATAGATAGATACATACATACATACATACATACATGGATACATAGATAGATAGATACATAGATAGATACATAGATAGATAGATAGATAGATAGATAGATAGATAGATAGATAGATAGATAGATAGATAGACAGACAATAGGTGGATCTTTTTTTCAAAGCAACTGTTTCAGAAAGTTAAATGCATTCATGTTTGCAAAAATTAAGCCAAAATGATCATGGTGCATTATGCAAACTCATATTAATAATAGTGTGAAAAGCTCATTTTAAGATGTCTATATGAAGATTCACCTAAGACTATTGCTCTTGTCCTTTGGACAATGGAAATTGAGTAACGTGCATATTTAAAATTTGTGCTGTTTTCTGAGCCTCACTGTGACCCCAAGTGCACAGTCCTCCTGCCTTAGCTTCCTGAATGCTGGGATTACAGACTCAGGACAGCATGCCCAGATGTGTGGAATCATCTGTACTAAACTAATAGTGGGACAAGCTCTTTAATCCTCCCTGTGATTTTAAACCAAACCACGGCCGGGCGGTGGTAGCACTCGCCTGTAATCCCAGCACTCTGGGAGGCAGAGGCAGGTGGATTTCTGAGTTCGAGGCCAGCCTGGTCTATAGAGTGAGTTCCAGAACAGCCAGGGTTATACAGAGAAACCCTGTCTCGAAAAAAAACCAAATCCAAAAAACCAAAAAAAAAAAAAAAAAAAAAAAACAACAAAAAACAACCCACAAGTGTGCTGATATCTTCCGAGGAAACGCACCCAGCTACTTTCTCATCACATTCAATAAAATGAAACCTTTTACGTGCTAATTTTACTTATGCAATTGTTTTATAAACACAAATATTTCTACTTCTTACATACAAGATGCACAAGTAAACTCCACTTTATTTCTTTAAGGAAGTGACTCAGTTGATGCAGAGCACTTTGCTATCTCAAAACATCTTTTTTCTCTTTCTAATTCCCTCATTTGCTTCCTGGTGAGCCTTATTGCTGTCAACCTGCTGCTCCCTGTAGCTCCCTCGGCTCTGGCACCTGCAGGGTTAATTTATAATACTAAGATTTTTTTTTTTTTTTGGCAAGATTTCCTTCCTTTCTCCTAAGATATCCCAGGCTCCATAACCCTTAATTTTTCGAGTTGGTTCTGTGCCCAGCTACGATCTGTAACTGGAGATAACGTCAGATTTGGACATCTAGTCTGATGAGTAATTCTGAAACTGGTGGCTGTACTTTGATTTACACCAGAACATGTATAAGGCATGATTATAAGCCCTATGTGGATGGATAGATAGATAGATAGATAGATAGATAGATAGATGATAGGTAGAGAAAGAGAGAGAGAGAGAGGTAGATAGATAGATAGATAGATAGATAGATAGATAGATAGATAGATAGATAGATAGATAGGTAGGTAGGTAGATAGATAGATAGATAGATAGATAGATAGATAGATAGATAGATAGATAGATGACAGACAGATCGATAGGACACAATAGATAGATCTTTCTTCCAAAACAACAATTTCAGAAAGTTAAATGCCCTCATGTTTGCAAAAATTAAGCCAAAATGGTCATGGTCTAAAAAAGAAGAAACATGGGGCTGGAGAGATGGCTTGGCAGTTAAGAGCACCCACTTCTCTTCTGAAGATCCTGAGTTCAAATCTCAGCAACCACATGGTGGCTCACAACTATCCGCAATGAGATCTGATGCCCTCTTCTGGAGTGTCTGAAGACAGTTACAGTGCACTTATAATAAATAAATAAGCCTTTAAAAACAACCAAAAACAAAAAAACAAAGAAGAAGCATCTGCAGATATGGACCTGGTATTGTAAAGGATGCAAGCTATGTTTTTTCTTAGCAGAGAGAGCTTACAGCACAAGACTACCTCTGGCATCAATTGGGGCAGGAATAAAGAGTCATATTGGTTGCTCTTGGTTGGGTATTGGTTGCTTTCCTCATCACTGTGGGAAAATACTGGACAGAAGCAACTACAGAGAAGGATTTCTTTTAGCTCTCAATTTAGAAAGCAGCAGTCCAACAGAATGGAGAAGGCATGGCACCAGGAGCAGGAGGTGACCAGTCACAGTTGCATTGCCAATTAGGAGGCAGAAAGAGATGAATGCTAGTATGCAGTTATCTTTTTCTTTTCTCCTTTTTATTCAGTCTGGAATCCTGCCCCATGGGTCTTCCCTCCTCAGTTAAAACTCTCTGAAAACACTATCCTAGACATGCCCAGAGGTGTGCCTACTGGGGGAGGGGGTCCCATATCCAGTGTAAACACATTTCTTCTCACAGACTCCTAGCACCCTGCCTACAGGGCTTTCTTCACACAGAGAATGGTCAATGGACCCCTCTGCATCTGAAGTCTATGCTTCGCAAGACACACAATGCCTATGTGCTGAGGGATGAACAACTACGTGGCTAACTGTGGGGTAGGAGATACAAACTTTCAAGACTGGCATACATACTACTATTCCAAGTTCCAGATACCATGCTCAGATTAGTGTGCAATCATGGACAAGCACATTGACTGCATAGAAGGTACAGTGCCCCTTGAATGTAACTATACCATGGCCTCTTTTTTCAGTCTACAAGAGTTTATTCATGGCTTCTCTTGGAAAAAGGCTTCCTTGGAGAAGCTGGTTTCAAAGATATGAAAGAAAACAGAGATCCACAGAGGAAAGATGTAATTATCCACTCACTAGTAAGTGATGGGGACAGAAACCAGACTCAGGTCTCTCTGAGCCCAGCAGTCCTATGAGCTTTGCATTGTGGGAAATTGCCCTATTCATCTGTGCATTCCTAATACAAACCATCAGAGTTTCCTAGGGCTGCCAGAACCAATGACTAGAAACTCGGTGGCTTATAAGTAACAACACAAACTGATTCTCACAACAGTTCTGGAGGCCAAAAGTCTTAAAGCAAGCTGCCAGCAGCTTGATCCCTTCTAGGGAATAGGAAAATCTACCCCAGGCCTTCCTCCCAGGTCTGGGTGAGGGTCAGCAATCCATGGTACTCCTCGCTGGGAGATGTACCATTCCAGTCTCTCCCTCCATCCTTTTATGACCTTCCTCCGGGTTTCTCCCCTGGGTCTATATGTAAATCACCCTCTCCTTTTTCTTAAAAAGATATGAATCATGAAGCTTAGAATAACTCAGTTGACTTCATCTCAAGAATGTTAATTACATCTATAAAGACCCTAATTCCAAGCATGACCATTTTCACAAGTACCAATGGCTCATCTTCTGGGCCAGGGAAGATACTTTTAATTTACCTAATCACATACTTTGTTCATTTTTCACTTCCAGCTAGGCCAGGGATCTCAACCATGTGGGTCTTGACTCCTCTGATGTCAAACAACCATTTCACAGTAGACACCTAAGACCATCAGAAAAATAGAGATATTTACATTATGACTCTGCCAAAAGCCATCCTCACTTAGAACTCAATGCCAAGAACTCTCCATACCAGGAGCCATCCCCACCTGGCTCTCAATGCCAGGAGACCTCGATACCAGGAGTCATTCTCACTTAGATCTCCATGCCAGGAACTATTCCTACGTAAATCTCAAAATCCCCTCCTTTTGAAGTTCATCTGTAGATAGATTACTATAGCAACCCCTTTCCACTTCACCTCCTCATGACCCCCCTTTTATCATGCCAAAATTCCAGCAGCAATAACTAGCTTTACCAGAAATTATGAGAAACTGTTTCTTAGAAATGATGTCAGTCCTCTGAGATTGTTCCCCCTTTACCCCTCCCAAACCTTGTATGCTTCCCTTTATATTGACTTGTGTCAAAATTAAAGTTTGACAGCTTGATCTGGATTAGACTTGCTGTCCGGCCTCTCTCTATTGTCTTGTCGCCCCATCACCTTTCTTCTAGGTGGCTTAAGGAACCCTGTTGACTGACACGACTCATAACAGTAACAAAATTAGTTATGAAGTAGCAACAAAAATAATTTTATGGTTAGGGGTCACCAAAACATGAGGTACTGTATTAAAGGGGCACAGCATTAGGAAAGTTGGGAACCAATGAACATTGCCAGTCTGAGTCAGGAGTTTTAGAACTGAATGTGGACAGCCTTGGGTATCAGGTAACCTTCCAGAACACTGAGGATAAGTAAGACCTATGTGGTTTTCCTTCCATTGAGCACTCTGTTATACTTCTCACTAGTCTGACAGTTTCTGGCTTACCAAAACCAGGATTACGATATCAACCCAGCCATGGGAGCCTTCCCTGTCTCTTCCCTGATTCTGACAGAAGTTCTGAGTGAAGGTTTTCTGTTGTTTTGTTTTCCTCTCCAAATTAAGCCACCTCCTCCTGCTAAACTCCTGTTCCCATGACTGCCAAGCTATCACAAGGTGGAAGTTGAAAGCGACTCAGCCGATCTGAAATATTCACACATCTCTCAAACGTCTTTAGTCAGTATCCAGATTTCCAAAGTGGCTGGTTTTGATACCATTGTCCAACTGCATCACAGGCTTTTTAGGAGAGGTGCTATTCTCCACACTTCCTGGATTGTTTGTTCCAAAAGCCCCATTTCCTGGTTTCTAAACATGAGCCTTCTAAGCTGCAATGGTATTCTCTAGCAACAGGAAGCAACAAGGAAACTCTCTGAGGAATTTGACCTTGGACCTACTTAAGGAGCCCCTCCATCGCCCTTCTGAAATGCCCACCCCTTTGCCCACAGGGTCATATTAACTGAAAAGTGATCTTCCTTGAAATTTACAGAACCCAGAACATCCATCCAGTTTGCTTTGTTAACATCCCTGTCATACCTTCACATCTATGAATATGTCTGTTGAAAAGGAACTACAGGAGCAGATCCAGGAGGCCAAAGTCTGTTGCGATGTTCCAGAGGACAGAAAGGAGGCACATGCCTTGGGTGATGAAGACCTCACAGGGCATGCAGACATTCATCTCTGCCTTTCCCTAACTTTTCCGGAGAAGCCCTTAGTATCTTTGATCCAACCTGATAATAGAGCTCTGCGGGACCTTTGTATGATGGCCAGCCCTCTATAAATACAACCCTGGTTACTTATTCTGAGTACCTGACTATTCCCCTTTGAACTGTGCCCCATACCTCAGCTCTGCTAACCTCCAGGGAAGGAACAGAACCAGTGCCTCCAGAACGCTCAGTCTGCACAGCTAGGGTGAGACCAGATAGAGAAAGGTTGGAGCGATGTTGTTCCCCACCCTTTGGGCTTACTTGTTTTCTCCTCTTTCTCGGTATCTTGGTAATGAAAGAAAAGAGAATTGCCTAAACCTATATTTGTACAGAATAAAAGCAAGCGTTCAGATGCATATATTAAATATCCATCCATCAAGATGTAAATTGCTAGAGTGATTGCAGATTATCCTATGCACGGAGGAAAAACTCACCGATTGTTATTGCTCATAGGCTGTACTGATTCACTTTAAATATTATGAAGATTTTTTACACTTCGTCAAGATATAAGCCTATCAGTATGAAACCTTTTCATAGCTCTTCTTTCTCTGACTAAGAAAATACTCCTGTTTGTGATACTGACTCATTTAGAATTGACTTGGGTGCTACTAAGGAACAAAGTAACTAGATCTGTTTCCCCATCTGTCCTACCTGCACACTCACACTATAAAATGCAGTACATTGCAAATTGTCATGAGCTGTTTAAACTCACCAGGAAGCTGGCTTTGAAAGCAGGGTAAGTCCCCACACATACACACACATTTCAGATTCAAGCATAATCATTTCTTAGTGTCCTCTAAGGTCCCTTGTCCAGGGACAAGGGCTGGCTCCCTGGATTTATAATGAAGAAAAAAGCATCAAGGGTATTAAAAACATTATGTGCCTGGAAAAATCCCTTTCCAACAGATTGATTTTGTTTATCCCATGGTTATAGAAATGCCCGTGGTGGTGGGAACAAGAAGCCAGAAGTTTGTTCATAGAGAGACTCCAGGATGAGGACTCCAGAATGGCTGTGTATCCCCAGTAGATTTTAAGCTCACTTTGATGAAGTTGCCTTTGTCTCCCTGTCTGGCTACTCTGGTCCTCTTTGCTGGATGGTGTAAGCACTGACTTTTGTGATGATTTACTATCTATCATCTTCTGATTTGTTCTCTTTCTTTCTCTTAAGCCATGGTTCAAACTCAGTCATTTGAAACTGAAAGTATGGCTTCCAAAGATGATTCTCTGGACTGAACTGGGCCAACACCCCACAAACACAACGATCATTTCTTTCAGAGACAACAAACTGGCAATACCTGCATTTTTAAAAATATCTAGGCCTTTTGTATCTTTAAAAATATTTATCTAAAATTTAAAAGTACACAGATTTCATATAAAATATGAATACCTTCCTTTGTATGAGATAAAAATCTGATGACTTCAAATCTAATAGGGACACCATTTTAGGCAGGGCAAGATAGCTAATACATTGCAATTCTCACTCTCCCCTGTTGTCAGTCTATCACTGAGAATGAAGGTCCACTACCATCAATATTGCTTTCCTTTTCTTCTTATCACAGATACATATCCATCTGTAAAAATTTCTTTATTAAAAATGAGAAGTAGAGCTGGGCGGTGGTGGCGTACGCCTATAATCCCAGGACTCTGGAAGGCAGAGGCAGGAGGATTTCTGAGTTCAAGGCCAGCCTGGTCTACAGAGTGAGTTCCAGGACAGCCAGGGCTATACAGAGAAACCCTGTCTTGAAAAAAAACCAAACCCAAAAAAACCAAAAAAACAAATGAGAAGTGGGACAATAAGATGGCCCGATGAGTGCTTGTGGGCAAGCCTGAACTCAACCTCTGGGACCCATACAGTAGCAAAAGAGAACCCACTCCTGCAGGTCCTCTGACCTCCGCACTCTTCTTGTATCTCATGACAACCACACACAACCACACAAAAATAAATAAATGAAAACTTTTTTATGGAATAAAAATAGAAGCTCAGAGGTTATCCTCCCCCGGTTTTCCCTAACATTAACTACCCATCTCACTCATTGATGCTACCTCTCTGGCTTCTGTTGGGACTTAGGGAACAACACCTCCAATAATGGCACTTCAGCAGGCTGGTTGGAATGAAAGAGCCTCACAATCAAGCTGCCTCTTATTTTCTATCTTCTTGTCTCTCCACCCCTCCCCATTCTCTCTCTCTCTCTCTCTCTCTCTCTCTCTCTCTCTCTCTCTCTCTCTCTCACTCTCTCTCTCTTAAGCATGGGAAACAAAGATCTCCGTTGTGGTGGTTTGAATGAGATATCCCACAGAGCCTTGGACTTTTGAACACTTGGTCCCTGCCTCATTACTGTTCGAGTGTATGAACCATAGAGACAGCATGACCAAGGAAGTTTATAAGAAACCCTTTAACTCGGGGCCTGCTTACAGCTTCTGACTTTCAGAGGGTTAGTCTACGAGCATCATGGCAGGAGACATGCATGCACTGGAGCAGGAGCTGAGATCTCACATCTCACCCATAGCAGCAGGCAGAAAAAGACAAAGTAGGACTTGCCCTGATGTGAGGTTTTGAAACCTCAAATCCCATTCTTAATGGCGCACCCCTTCTAACAGGGCCACACCTCTTAGTCCTTCCTAAACAGTTCTACTAACTAGGGACCAAGAATTCAAGCATACGGGGTAGGGGACATTCTCATTCAAACCACCACAGCCCACAATAGTCCCTCAATAATGATATCATTATTTAGGGAGGCTTAGGAAGTGCAGCATTATTAGAGGAAGTATGTCACTAGGAACAGGCTTCAACATTTCAAAGCCTTGCACCATTTCCAATGTGCCCTCTCCCTCTTTGCTTTGTGATTTAAGATCTGAGCAATCAGATTCCTGTTCCTGCCACCACACCTTTGTTCCACCATCACAGATTCTAACCCTCTGGAACCATAAACCTAAATAAACTCTTTCTTCTTTAAGTTGTCTTAGTCATAATGTTTTATCACTGCGACAGAAAAGTTACAAATACACCTATGATGGCTTACTGAGGCTTTGAGCTCAAAAATGGCTGTGTTAACGTTTGAGTCTTATCTGAGTAGAAAAGTGTTGCAGGATATTTGATCACACTGTGAACCCATGGCTCAGCCCTAGCACACACCTTTAATCCAAAAACTTTCTGTTTATTGTAAAGGAGATTGAATAAAGCAATCATAAGTCAAGAGGTAGAATAAGCAACCAGTTGACAGGAAAAAAACAGAGAGTGAGAAGTCAGGAATGTGGATAGAGAGGGACACAGGAAGGAGGAAGGAGGGACATTTGGTCTGGAAGTGTGGCGAAGGAGAAGGGGTATTTTCCTTCTAGGCTATCAGCTGAGGAGAAAGGTCAGCTGAGAGCTGTCTCTGCCTCTCTGAGCTAGTAGGCTTTCACCCCCACATCTAGTTCCAGAGTCTTCATTTGGTAAAACTCAAATGATTGGGACATTGTTTAAAAACAACAGAAAAATACTAAGTCTGCCCTGTAACATTATCTGTCTGCTGAACCAGATGAGGGACAAAAATGGGAAATTCAGCACCTTAAGAAGACTTCTAGGAACTGGATAGCAACTTTACTCAGTCCAATATAGACCTAATCAGAAGATGTTTAGCAACTAGATACCAAATTCACTCTGTCCAAAACAAACCCAAGCACCTGGTTAACACCATCCTTCATGTGTAGGCCTGAAGAAATGAACCACTTTGAATCACATTCTTTACTTATGCCATGGGGATATAAATCTCTGCTCCCCACAACTGCAGCCTCAGTTTCCACCCAAGATCTTACATAACTAAAGTAAGTTCTTCCAAAATTGTGAACCTGTCCCCATGATCTCATCTCATCATGAAACAAAACTAGAACTGATGCTGCAGCCAGAACCCAGAGGAATATTGCCACAGGCTGTCTTCTGCTCTTTGTGCCCAACATTCCCCTTAAAGATCTTACATTTGCAATCTAAATTGCTATGGGTCCCATTTTCCTTTCCTTTGTCTAGATAGAGCATGAGACAACTAAATCGTTATGTTACCAGAATCTCTTTTTCCTAGGGTGTCCTGTGCACGTAATGATCTTGTATGTATTTTCTCCCAGTCATATACTGTCAGTGTATTTCAGCATTTAGTTATAAAATCTCCAGAAGCAGAAAATAGGTTGGCAAAGTGGCTGAGTAGGTAAAATCACTTGCCACACAACCCTGATTGATTGGAGTTCATCCACCAGAGTGCATGTGAAATAACCTAGATCTAGTAGCTCTATAAACACAGCCCTGACACCTCCATGGTAAGATGTAGAGGTGGTAAGAGTATAGCATTATTGTTGCAATTCGGTACAGAATTTGCCATGGTACAGCAACAGAAACAAGGGAGACCTTGTCTCAAATACAAGGTGTGAGAATGCTAAGCTGACTTCATGACAGGTTTCAGATTGGCAGTTCAGAAGGCAAGGCCTAAATCTCTGTTTCCCAGTACTGGGCAATTCTGGACAACTTGAGGCCTCAGAAGCTGCCCCACCACATGGCCTAAGGCAAGGATAATGGGTCAGCAGCAGTTTCCAGACTTTCTTAGCTACTTCCTCAGCAACAGTTTCCAGACCTCCCTAGCAACAGTTTCTAGTACCCACGCCCCAGTAATGGAATGCCCATAGAGATGAGCCCAACAGATTAAGATAGAGGTAACCTATCCCAGAATCCTCTAATGTGCTTTAAATCAGGCCTTTGAGCTCACTTGGTTGTCTATCTTGGTAATGGGAGACCCCATCATGCTGAACTTATACAGAATAAAACACTCTTTGCATTTACATACTCTGAGTCTAGGGTATCATTCTTCAGAGAATCAAGGAACCTTACAGGTGAAAGCAGAGAATCAGCTCCCAAGACAATGTCCTCCAACCTCCACACGCATGCCATGGTATGTGTCAACACATACACACACACACACACACACACACACACACACAAATAAAATGAATAAAAGCAAATCTTAAGAAAAAAGAGAGGGGAAGGAAAAAGATGTTCCTTATGCCCCTACCAAAATGTCATTTGAATTTGTGTCTGATTTTTCACATGGATTAGAATTAAATAACTGGGATGGGGGGGGGGATAGGTTTGAGACAGGTGTCACTATGTGGATCCTAAGTTCATGAACAAAGTGAAGATAATAATGATCCCTACTTTATAAGTTCACGTGAGCCTTAGAATAAGTGGACAGCACAGAGTTTATGTAGTAAAACACATTTGGGCTTTTGTCATGCCTTTCAGAACAGAGAGGGGGAGGAGGAGATCCTGGAATTCTTACAAGTTCCTGAGTGACAGGAATACCTTTGTTATCATAACTGGCCCCTTTAATAACCCTTGAGTTTACTCTAATGAAGTGACAGAGTAGAACCTCTAGCCAACATTTTGGCAGGACAGTCAGCAAGAAGACCAAGTGACCAGAGGCTAGAAATCTCCTTCCTACCTACCTCTCTCCAAGATAAAGATGGAAGCTCATGAATTGAAAATGTAATGAGTTTACAGGATCTTGAACACTAGAGGTATTCCAACTCCCTCCTGTCCTGTAGCCCATGCATCTTTTTGTTGTATAGCAATATTCTCCTGAGACATTCTACCTAGGAGGAAGGCTGCTAAGAAATATATAACTCCAAAGTCCCTGTATATCCCTGAAGCTTACAAGATGCATCAGGCTCTTCCCTACCCAAGATCATGTAAACCATAAGAACTGCTAGGCATCGATTTCTTGGTGTTGTTCCTCGGGAACTATTCACCTTGTTTTTTGAGACAGCATCTCTCATTGGCCTGAGGCTCCCTGATTTAGGGAGCCTCTTGTCCTGCCTCATCAGCTCTAGGATTATAAGCACAGGTCAACACATGAGGCTTTATCACATGGGTCCTTGGGATCAAACTTGATTCTCTGCATTTGCAAAAGAAACACTTTACTGACCGAGCTATCTCCACGACCCGTGAGTCATACATTACTTACATCGAGCTATATCAACAATAAAGATAATGCCAGTGGTTTTTAATGGCACCTAATTTTGAGTTATCTCTATTTTACAAATTTCTCTTTGCAAAACTGTTCTTGGGACTGGAGAGAGAATTAGAACAGTGGTTAAAAACACCTGTTGCTCTTGTGGAGGACCTGGGTTCAATTTCTAACAGCCACATGGTAACGCACTACCATCTATAACTCCAGGTCAAGGGGCTGAAGCGCCTGTTTCTGGCCTTTGCCAGCATCAGGCATGCATATGGTGCCCAAATATAAATGCAGAAAAAACACTCATACACATAAAAAA
Organism: Apodemus sylvaticus; assembly: GCF_947179515.1. Lineage (NCBI taxonomy): Eukaryota > Metazoa > Chordata > Mammalia > Rodentia > Muridae > Apodemus > Apodemus sylvaticus. The sequence continues at coordinate 137,365,078 of NC_067475.1, read as the reverse complement.
TAGTATTTTTAAAGATTTTATTATGGATTCGACACACCTGGGGGCGGCGGCGGCGGCGGTAGCAGTGGCTGCTCCAGCTGAAGGGCCATCAGCAGTGGAACCAAGGCGACACAGGGTCCAGTTAGGCCCTGCGCCCACGACCACTGACCTTCGCTGACCAGCCGGGCGGCAAGCAGCTGCGGTTCTGCGGAGTCTTTCGCTGCACGGAAGCCACTTCAGAACTCGGCTGCCCGCCAGTCAGGAGAGACTCACCGCCATCTTGATCCCGGGCTCCAGAGATCAGTCAGACTGAGGTACACAAACATAATCCTAGGCCCAACACCGCAGGGGTCTGAGCCAGACGGGCGTTGGCCTGCACCCAGGCCCTGGGCTGTTCGAGTGGCCATCGGGGCGCCAACCCAGCCAGGAGTTTTTTTTTTTTTGCCCCGGCCGGTGCACGCGCCGCCATTTTGCCTACAGGAGCCAGAGTGCTCGGGAGGGCAGAGACTGCTAACAAGCGTAGCCTGAGGCTAACAAAACGGGGGTCTAGGCCCCAAAAGGCACAGGACTGACCCCAAGAACTGGGCGGCTTGGTGGGCCATCTGTGTGTCAACCAGCCCAGGAGGTTATTAGCACAACAGACTCTCCCGGTGCTTTCGCGGAGCGCGGACGCGCACGCCCGCCATCCGGGTCACCTGGCGGACCCAAATAACAGACATAGCCCTAGGGGAACTTTGCTCGGACCTTGGCCTCCCAGGCGTTTGCCTGGACTCAGGGCCCAGGCGACAAGGCTAACCTAGTGTGCGCCAGCCCGGTTGGGGAAATCGGCTGCCCAGCGGAGTGAGCGGAGCACAGGGGAGGTCACAGCAACATTCACCTTCGGAGCTCCCTGGGGGTGCACACGGGTTCCACCTGGTCCACAGACACAATCTGGGGCAAGGCCTCAGGCAGAAGCCCCCAGCTCAACTCTCTCCGCTTCAGATCAGCCTGGGTGGCCGCCACATCTCCAGGTCCCTCAAGAGGCTAGTGGGGGCTTCCGGGCGGCCAGCTGGGAAAAGTCGGTGTGCTCCGATAAATCCTGCGGGCCCCAGCGGGAGCCTTCAGGTGCCTGCTTTGGGATCTGAACAGCCTGGAAAACAGCACCCTGTCTATAGGCAGTGCAGAGTGTAAGCTGTGCACCAGAGGCCAACGGGGAAGGGGCAGCTTGCACTGGTGAGTCCAGCACTGACAAGACCAAGTAACACCAGTGAGAGCTAGATGGCAAAAGGCAAACGCAGAAACGTCACTAACAGAAATCAAGGCAATATGGCAACATCTGAACCAAATTCTCCTCTACCAGCAAGTCCTGGATACCCCATCACACCAGTAAAACAAGATTTGGATTTAAAATCACTGGTCATGATGCTGGTACAGGAACACATGAAGGTCATTGAGGAGAAAATGGATCAAAAGTTAGAAGCCCTTGCAAGGGAAACACAAAAATCATTGAAAGAAATCCAGGAGAATACAAAAGCCAACAAGGAGGAAATGCAAAAAACACTTAAAGAAATACAGGAGAACTTTGCTCAACAGGCTGAGGTCATGAAAGACGAAACACAAAAATCTCTTAAAGAAATACAGGAGAACTTTGGTCAACAGGCTGAGCTCATGAAAGAGGAAACACAAAAATCTCTTAAAGAATTACAGGAAAACACAAACATGCAAGGGAAGGAGCTAAGCAAAACCATCCAGGATCTAAAATCAGAAGTAGAAACAACTAAGAAAACTCAAAGGGAGACAACTTTGGAGATAGAAAGCCTTGGGAAGAAATCAGGGGACAGAGATGCAAATATCAACAACAGAATACAAGAGATAGAAGAAAGAATCTCAGATGCTGAAGATTCCATAGAAACCATGGACTCAACAGTTAAAGAAAATGCAAAGTGCAAAAAGCTTGTAACCCAAAATATCCAGGAAATCCAGGACACAATGAGAAGACCAAACCTAAGGATTATAGGCATAGATGAGAGTGAAGATTTACAACTTAAAGGGCCAGCAAATATCTTCAATAAAATTATGGAAGAAAACTTCCCTAACCTAAAGAGAGAGATGCCCATGAATATACAAGAAGCCTACAGAACTCCAAACAGACTGGACCAGAACAGAAATACTTCCCGTCACATAATAATCAAAACACCAAATGTTCTAAACAAAGAAAGAATACTAAAGGCAGTAAGAGAAAAAGGCCAAGTAACATATAAAGGAAGACCTATCAGAATCACAGCAGACTTTTCACCTGAGACTATGAAGGCTAGAAGGTCCTGGGCAGATCTCATGCAGACTCTAAGAGAACACAAATGCCAACCAAAACTACTATATCCAGCAAAACTCTCAATCACCATAGATGGAGAAACTAAGATATTTCACGACAAAACCAAGTTCACCCAATATCTATCCACAAACCCCAGCCCTAAAAAGGATAATAGGAGGACAACACCAATACAAGGAGGGAAACTCCACCCTGAAAAAAGCAAGATAGTAACCTTTCATCAAACCCAAATAAGTTAAGCAATCAAATTTAAAAAATAACGTCAAAAATGATAGGAAGTAACAATCACTATTCCTTAATATCTCTTAACATCAATGGACTCAATGCCCCAATAAAAAGACACAGACTAACTGACTGGATACGTAAACAGGACCCTACATTTTGCTGCTTACAGGAAACACACCTAAGGGTCAAAGACAAACACTACCTTAGAGTAAAAGGCTGGAAGACAATTTTACAAGCAAATGGTCTCAGGAAACAAGCTGGAGTAGCCATTTTAATATCAGATAAAATTGACTTTCAACCCAAAGTCATCAAAAGAGACTCTGAGGGACACTTCTTGCTGGTCAAAGGAAAAATACAACAAGAAGAACTCTCAATCCTGAACATCTATGCTCCAAATGCAAGGGCACCCTCTTTCATAAAAGAAACTTTATTAAAACTCAAAGCACACATTGCACCTAACACAATAATTGTTGGTGACTTCAACACTGCACTTTCCTCAATGGACTGATCAGGAAAACAGAAACTAAACAAGGACACAATGAAACTAATTGAAGCTTTGGACCAATTAGATTTAACTGATATATATAGAACATTCTATCCTAAAACAAAAGAATATACCTTTTTTTCAGCACCTCATGGTACCTTCTCCAAAATCGACCATATAATTGGTCACAAGACAGACCTCAACAAATATAAAAAGATAGAACTAATCCCATGCCTCCTATCTGATCACTATGGAATAAAAGTGGTCTTCAATAGCAACAGAAACAACAGAAAACCCACAAACACGTGGAAATTGAACAATACTCTACTCAATGACACCTTGGTCAAGGAAGAAATAAAGAAAGAAATTAAAGACTTTTTAGAACACAATGAAAATGAAAACACAACATACCCAAATCTATGGGGACACAATGAAAGCAGTGCTAAGAGGAAAACTCATAGCCCTGAGTGCCTCCAAAAAGAAAATGGAGAGAGCATACATTACCAACTTAATGACACACCTGAAAGCCCTAGAACAAAAAGAAGCTATTTCACCCAGGAGGAGTAGAAGGCAGGAAATCATCAAACTCAGGGCCGAAATCAATCAAGTAGAAACAAAGAGAACCATACAAAAAATCAACAAAACTAGGAGCTGGTTCTTTGAGAAAATCAACAAGATAGATAAACCCTTAGCCAGACTGACCAAAGGGCACAGAGAAAGTATCCAAATTAACAAACTTAGAAATGAAAAGGGAGACATAACAACGGAAACTGAGGAAATCCAAAAAATCATCAGATCCTACTACAAGAGCCTGTACTCAACACAACTGGAGAATCTGGAGGAAATGGACAATTTCCTTGACAGATACCAAATACCAAAATTAAATCAGGACCAACTAGACCATCTAAACAGTCCCATAAAGCCTAAAGAAATAGAAGGAGTCAAAGAAAGTCTTCCAACCAAAAAAAGCACAGGACCAGATGGTTTCAGTGCAGAATTCTACCAGACCTTCAAAGAAGAGTTAACACCAATACTCTTCAAACTATTCCACAAAATAGAAACAGAAGGAACACTACCCAATTCCTTCTACGAAGCCACAATTACGCTGATACCAAAGCCACACAAAGATCCAACAAAGAAAGAGAACTTCAGACCAATTTCCCTTATGAACATCGATGCAAAAATACTCAACAAAATTCTTGCCAACCGAATCCAAGAACACATCAAAACGATCATCCACCATGATCAAGTAGGCTTTATCCCGGGAATGCAGGGGTTGGTTCAATATACGGAAATCCATCAATACAATCCACTACATAAACAAACTCAAAGAACAAAACCACATGGTCATTTCATTGGGCTGAAAAAGCATTTGACAAAATTCAGCATCCTTTCATGCTTAAAGTCTTGGAGAGAACAGGAATTCAAGGCCCATACCTAAACATAGTAAAAGCAATATACAGCAAACCGGTAGCCAGCATCAAACTAAACGGAGAGAAACTTGAAGCAATCCCACTGAAATCAGGGACCAGACAAGGCTGCCCCCTTTCTCCTTATCTTTTCAATATTGTACTTGAGGTACTAGCTCGGGCAATTCGACAACATAAGGAGGTCAAAGGGATACAAATTGGAAAGGAGGAAGTCAAACTATCATTATTTGCAGACGACATGATCGTCTACCTAAGTGACCCAAAGAACTCCACTAGAGAGCTCCTACAGCTGATAAACAACTTCAGCAAAGTGGCAGGTTACAAAATCAACTCAAGCAAATCAGTGGCCTTCCTATACTCAAAGGATAAGCAGGCTGAGAAAGAAATTAGGGAAATGACCCCCTTCACAATAGCCACAAACAGTATAAAGTATCTTGGGGTGACTCTTACCAAACATGCGAAAGATCTGTATGGCAAGAACTTCAAGACTCTGAAGAAGGAAATGGAAGAAGACCTCAAAAAATGGGAAAACCTCCCATGCTCATGGATCGGTAGAATCAATATAGTTAAAATGGCCATTTTGCCTAAAGCACTATACAGATTCAATGCAATACCCATCAAAATCCCAACTCAATTCTTCACAGAGTTAGAAAGAGCAATTATCAAATTCATCTGGAACAACAAAAAACCCAGGATAGCTAAAACTATTCTCAGCAACAAAAGAAAATCTGGGGGAATCAGTATCCCTGACCTCAAGCAATACTACAGAGCAATAGTGTTAAAAACTGCATGGTATTGGTACAGTGACAGGCAGGAGGATCAATGGAACAGGATTGAAGATCCAGAAATGAACCCACACACCTATGGCCACTTGATCCTCGACAAAGAGGCTGAAAACATCCAATGGAAAAAAGATAGCCTTTTCAACAAATGGTGCTGGTTCAACTGGAGGTCAGCATGCAGAAGAATGCGAATTGATCCATCCTTGTCTCCTTGTACTAAGCTCAAATCCAAATGGATCAAGGACCTCCACATAAAGCCAGACACTCTGAAGCTAATAGAAAAGAAACTGGGGAAGACCCTTGAGGACATCGGTACAGGGAGAAAGTTTCTGAACAGAACACCAATAGCGTATGCTCTAAGAGCAAGAATTGACAAATGGGACCTCATAAGGTTACAGAGTTTCTGTAAGGCAAAGGACACCGTCAAGAGGACAGATCGGCAACCAACAAATTGGGAAAAGATCTTCACCAATCCTACATCAGATAGAGGGCTAATATCCAATATATATAAAGAACTCAAGAAGTTAGACTCCAGAAAACCGAACAACCCTATTAAAAAATGGGGTACAGAGTTAAACAAAGAATTCTCACCTGAAGAACTTCGGATGGCGGAGAAGCATCTTAAAAAATGCTCCACTTCATTAGTCATTAGGGAAATGCAAATCAAAACAACCCTAAGATTTCATCTTACACCAGTCAGAATGGCTAAGATTAAAAATTCAGGAGACAGCAGGTGTTGGAGAGGGTGCGGAGAAAGAGGAACACTCCTCCACTGCTGGTGGGGTTGCAAATTGGTACAACCACTCTGGAAAGCAGTCTGGCGGTTCCTCCGAAAACTGGGCACCTCACTTCCAGAAGATCCTGCTATACCACTCCTGGGCATATACCCAGAGGATTCCCCACCATGTAATAAGGATACATGCTCTACTATGTTCATAGCAGCCCTATTTATAATTGCCAGATGCTGGAAAGAACCCAGGTATCCCTCAACAGAAGAGTGGATACAAAAAATGTGGTATATCTACACAATGGAGTACTATTCAGCCATTAGAAACAATGAATTCATGAAATTCTTAGGCAAATGGATGGAGCTAGAGAACATCATACTAAGTGAGGTAACCCAGACTCAAAAGGTGAATCATGGTATGCACTCACTAATAAGTGGTTATTAACCTAGAAAACTGGAATACCCAAAACATAATCCACACATCAAATGAGATACAAGAAGAAAGCAGGAGTGGTCCCTGGTTCTGGAAAGACTCAGTGAAACAGTATTTGGCAAAACCAGAACGGGGAACTGGGAAGGGGTGGGAGGGAGGACAGGGGAAGAGAAGGGGGCTTACGGGACTTTCGGGGAGTGGGGGGGGGCTAGAAAAGGGGAAATCATTTGAAATGTAAATAAATTATATCAAATAAAAAAAAAAGACAAAAAAAAAAAAAAAAAAAAAAAAAAAGATTTTATTATGTGTGTGTATTCCTTTATGCTCCCTGCCCCCCATTTATCTAGTACTATAACCTAAAAACAAAACAATACTCCTCATTGAGTGGAACACTAGCTGTTGGGTTCAACAATTTTAGGAAAAGCAACTATGTAAACACCAGTCCCAGGACTCCCTAATTGCTAATCTTCCATCAGTTTCCAAAGCGGTAGAAGAGCTAATGATCTTCAGATAGCACCGAAGTGCAGACCAAGGACTCACGAGTCTTGTTCTTTAATTAAAAGTTGGATAATGTTTAACTTGGAAGAAAACAACGTGTTGATCTGAAGAATTACAGAAACTGGCCTCAGAGACAAAGTCAACTGTCAACACCAGGACTTCAAAGAAGAGAGAGGCGAGCACAAGCCCTGGCTGAGAAGACCCCCTCCAGTCACGTGATCTTACCGCCCACTGTCCCCTGCATTCCTTTTCCTCTCCATAGCTTCTTTGTTCCTGGATTCCTTGAAATGGTTTTTTGTTTAGTGGCCAGTAAGCCTTCTTTTGGGGGGCAGACCATAAATAAACCTGTTTTCTGTCCCACAGCTCTGCCACTTAAGTGTGGGTTCTCAAGAGGTGAGCACCCAGAGGAGTCTGGTAAAGACTGTAAATTCCGGCGGTTGAGAAAGCTCAGTGGTTAGGGTGCTTGCTGTGTAGCCATAAAAACCTGAGCTTGATTCTAAAATGATCCACACAAGATGGTGATTGACACCCATGCTAATTAAGCCAATTAAAAACTTCAGAGAATTACTTCTACCAGAGACCCGACTAGGCGTGGAGTGAATCAAGGGAGAAATGAAGGTGTCTAATGTCTACCTCTATCAAACAGGCTTTTATCTATTATAGGCCCATTTCTCATCTGATTAGGGTCATAGTACCCAAGGCAGCAGTCCCTGCCACCTGACTCCTATCACCATTAGACAGCATAGCATGGTGGCAAGGAGGTGTCTATGGCACACCTGTGCTAGAGAATGGAGGGCATGTCTGTGGGTGGCATAGTGGTCCTCTGTCTGTCTTCCTCCTCCCACACTGCATGGCCTGGGTTTGATTTGACTTTTATGAATTCTGTGCATGCAACAGCTGTGGCCACCAAGCCAGGCATCAGGCTAGGATGAACAAAGGCCTGCCATCTGCTCTGCCCCTGACCAAGGCGACTCTTTGTCCATTGTCAGGAGGAAGATATGGTCTTTTAAACAGGGCAAGAAGGCAGGCGGCCTTCTGTGGTGGTTTGAATAAAAATGGCCTCCATGCAATGTGTGGAGCAGAGGCTCAAGTAAAGGCCACCCAGTGAGTGCCCTACCTGGGGATTCATCCTATAAATAGTCAGCAAACCCCGACACTACGATGAGAAGCATGTACCATGTACCAAAAGGAGCATGCCATGGCTGTCTCCAGAGGGGCCCTGCCAGAGTCTTACGAATTCAGAAGCAGAAACTAGCAACCAAGCTTGGACTGAGCTTGTGGTCCCCAAAGGAGGATCTGGAGGATGGTCCAGAGGAGCTGAAGGGGTATATAGCACCATGGGAAAAACAATGACTTCGGACACCCAGACACCCCAAGACTCCCAGGGACTGAATCATCAACAAGGGGTACACATGTTTCCAGCCAAAAATGTGGCAGAGGAAGGCCTTGTTGGGCATCAGTGGGAGGAGTGGTCTTTGGTCAGGTAAAGGCTCAATAGAGGCCACAACAAAGGGAAACAGATGGGGGGGGAGGAAGTTCGGGGGGAGGTGGGAGTGTGTTGGGTAGAGGGGCATATACATGGTGGCAGGGGGAGGAAGGAGGGGGAGGGAATCGTTGGGAAGGGGGGCTTTTGGGAGGGGGAAATTGGGAAAGGTTTTACCATTGGCAATGTAAATGAAGAAGATAGTCAATAAAAACAAAAACAAAAAAAGAATGGCCTCCAGGGTTTCAGATCTTTGTGTGCTTAGTCTCACCAGGAGCACTATTTAAAAGGACTAGGAGGTGTGGCTTTGTTAGAGTAATACCAGGGGTGGACTTTGGGGGCTAAAAAGCCCATGCCAAGCCTGTGGAGAATTAGAGATGTAGCTCCTCCTACACAGGGTTAAATAAGGACTGGGGAAAGGCTCAAGGTAAGGGTTGGAACACCACTCAGGAGAAGAAAATGTTTTTCTCACTTGGCCTAAACTATGTCCTGCTATGTCCTGTGACTGGGGAACAGCTCTCAAGGATCTCCAGCACAGTTGGTTATAGTTTGGTAAGTAGAAAGTTATGACAATGTCTGTGTCAAGCTGTCCTTGTTTTAGTCTGGAAGTTGTATTCTTTTTTTTTTCTTTTCTAAATTCTTTGTTTACATTCCAAAATGCTTTCCCCTTCCCCAGTTCCCCCCTCCCCATAGGTCCCATAAGCCTTCTCTACACCCATACTCCAATCACCTCCCTCCTTTTTCTCTGTCCTGGTACTCCCCTACAATGCTGGATCAGGCCTTTCCAGGATCAGGGCCCTCTCCTTACTTCTTCATGGGAGTCGTTTGATATGCTACTTGTGTCTTGGGTATTCAGAGCTTCTGGGCTAGTTAATATCCACGTATCAGTGATTGCATTCCATGTATATTCTTTTGTGATTGGGTTACCTCACTTAGGATGATATTTTCCAGTTCCAACCATTTGCCTACAAATTTCATGAATTCATTGTTTTTAATTGCTGAGTAGTATTCCATTGTGTAAATATACCACATTTTCTGTATCCATTCCTCCACTGAGGGACATCTGGGTTCTTTCCAGCTTCTGGCTATTATAAATAAGGCTGCTATGAACATAGTGGAGCATATGTCCTTATTACATGCCGGGGAATCCTCTGGGTATATGTTCAGAAGTGGTATAGCAGGGTCCTCCTAAGATCAAGAATTGACAAATGGGATCTCATAAAATTACACAAAGTTTCTGTAAGGCAAAGGACACCGTCAAAAGGACAAAACGGCAACCAACAAACTGGGAAAAGATATTCACCAATCCTACATCCAATAGAGGGCTAATATCCAATATATACAAGGAACTCAAGAAGTTAGACCCCAGGGAACCAAATAACCCTATTAAAAAAATGGGGTGCAGATCTAAACAAAGAATTTTTACCTGAAGAAATTCGGACGGCTGAGAAGCACCTTAAGAAATGCTCAACATCATTAGTCATTAGGGAAATGCAAATCAAAACAACCCTAAGATTTCACCTCACACCAGTCAGAATGGCTAAGGTCAAAAACTCAGGAGACAACAGGTGTTGGCGAGGATGTGGAGAAAGAGGAACACTCCTCCACTGCTGGTGGGATTGCAAGAAGGTACAACCACTCTGGAAATCAGTCTGGAGGTTCCTCAGAAAACTGAATGTGACACTACCGGAGGACCCTGGAAGTTGTATTCTTGATGTGGTGGGTACGAGGGTCTTTGAGTCCTCTCTGCCAGAGGTTGATTCTGAGGTAAAGCTTTCCTTATGTTATAAAAGCTTCAATAAACAGGTTAGAGGCATGCAGTTGCTTCTGCCTTGCTCTGCATCCCGTGTCCCATGGTGTTTTGCGACCCTACCCAGGGACCCCAACGCACTAGACCAGACATTGACAAAGCCCAGTCTCTCTCTCTCCTCTCTCCTCTCTCTCTCTTTCTATCTCTTCCTCTCTCCCTCCCTCCCTCTTCCTCTCCCTCCCTCCCTTTCTCTTCCTCTCCCTCCTTCCCTCTCTTTTCCTCTCCCTCCCTCCCTATCTCTTCCTCTCCCTCCCTCCCTCTCTCTTCCTCTCCCTTCCCCTCCCCCTCCCTCTCCTTTCCCCTCCCCCTCTCTCTGACTGTCTGCATGCTACCAGGCTCCTCTCCATGTCCATGATAATATGATAATGAACTAAACCTCTGAGGCTATAACCAAGCCCCCCAGTTCAATGCTGTCTTTCATAAGAAGAGACATATTGGTCATGGTATCTCTGTCACAGCTATACAATGGTGACAAAGATATCTTCCAAACATAATCACAAAGGGGTGAATCCTGCCTTATAAAGGGTAAATTTTGCCTGAAGAATGGCCAGGAGGTAAAAGCTTGGACCAATTTTCACTGGTTTTCAAAATTAATTTAGAGAGGGTGGACTTAATAGTCCTGATCATGTGTTTGACTTTTCTAGAGCTCTAAGGTCAATAAGTGCAATGGAGCTTCCAGATTACAGTGAAGGCCTTACTGACCATTTGGACAAAATGAAGGCAGGTCCATTATCTGATCCAGTTGACAGTAGCAGCCTGAACCTAGGAATAATCTCTCTCTTAACCACTGCCATGGCAGTCTCCTTCTGGGTAACGAAGGCTCCCACCAATCTTGAGAAGGTGTCCACAAACACTAACAGATAATTATACCCAATGTAAGGGGGCCTCATCTCTATGAAATTGACTTCTTATTTCTTACCCGAGGCTAGTCCCCTCACACAAATGGTGGGGGCTCATTTTGCCCCTTGCCTTGGGTTGAAGTCAAGTTGTATGCAAGAGAGACATTTAGAGGCAGCCCGCCACCTCTCAGAGATGCAGAATCTGGTGTCTGGATTATAATAACTCAGTTACCCAAATGGGTAGCCTGGAGCAGTCGGCACACCAAAAGGCATCCAAGGGCCTCAGGGAGGATAATTCTTGAGTTGGATCCTGAGACCTGGCCTTATTCTCATCTTCCTGGGATGAAGCTGTGGATCAGGAAAGGCAATAGACAAGAAAGAAGCGGGTTCTGCAGACGTCACTGACTGTTTTTCAGGCTGCCTGAGCTTCCCTCCAATTTCCTTGCCTTCAGAGGCGTTTCTATGTGATGCCTCTGGGGATAACTAGCAGCCGCCTCCTTGAAGAATCAGACCACTGTACGGAAAGTGAGAGGTTTTTTTTTTTTTTTTCTCTGTTTTTAACCTTTTTTCTTTCTTCAGCAGTCAATAGGTCTCTATCTTTATAAAACATGTCATGGGCATGAAGGGTAGCAAAAGTATACCTGCAGGCTGTATAAATGCTTGTTTATCTGTCTTTACCCCAACCTAAGGCTTGATTGAGAGCCATCAACTCTGGCTTCTCAGCCTCCTGTGCCATACGGCAAGGCTTGTACCATATGGTAGTGGCCACAATGGCCCACAGTATAGTTACTGCTGCTCCAGCTTTTCTCACTATGTTGATGACTGGGTTGTTTCTATTGGTGAACAGATTAGCCTCCGCTTCAGGCAAGGGAATGCCCTGGGCATCTGGGCAATTGGCCTGAGAAATGTCCAGCATGTCTTCACAGTCATGGAAGGGACCTCAGCATTGTCATCAAGCATCAATGTCACAGGGTGGAGACTTTGTAGGCAGCAGAAGTGAGACAGCATTGATGAAGCAACAGGCTCTGACACTGAGTGATTCTTGGACATTTGTCATCTATTGGCCATTTGTCCATCTTAGGATGGTTTTAACAGCATGAAAAAACATTAAATTTGAGATCTGGACCAGGGTAAGTTTGACAGCTTCCTTGTTCAAACCAGAAAGAGAGTTCCTACCCAACACCACTGCCTAAAAAGAATCTCTCTAATCTCAAGGAGGCCAATGCATTGGGCCTGTCTCCCTTTGCCCAGAATCAAAACTGAATTCAGTATATAGACTTACTTTCAGGAAGTGTTAGAAGGACTCTGGTTCTGTATAGGGAATATAGCAACCCCAGACATCTGCAAACTCAGTGAGAGAGTGAAGCCCTGGAATGTTTGTCAGGGAGCATCCCCCCATAACCTCCGCCAGCCTGTCAAGGCCGAGATTGAGGCTGAGTCCCACAAATCAAGGGGGATCTTCCTGGGGCCTCCAGTTAAATTATTCACATCAGATAGCTACTGGTAACCACACTGATTAAGTCAATTAAAAGTTTAAAGGTTTTTTGTTTTTGTTTTTTTTTTTATGGATGTCCAGACCAAGAATGGACTTGTGCCTCTGAAAAGTCTCTTGGTGTCCAAACTCAGGAGTACAGAGTTTTTAAAGGCAAAAACTACGAAGACCATAATTTACACCAAAATTAGGTGAGAATAACTTTGAAACATTCGTTTCTGACAGAGTATACCAATTATTTTAGATAATAGCATACCAGATATTTAAAGACATATCTTTTCTAGTTATTTTAGTTTACATTAATTATTTTGGTTAATGTATCTGGACATGTTCAAGGCCATGGAAATCTTAAATATGTTACTAAGGTAGGCGTAGCTGTTGTGGGGGAAAGGGGTAGAGAGCTGAGAACTGTCTAAGCAAACACAAAATGGGGTCAAAACCAAACTGTAGTCATTTGAACTCCAGCACCTATGTAACAAAGAATGTCCACAATGACTACATCATTGGGGAAGGTGAAGATAAAGGGGTTGCTGAGGCTTGCTGGCTGTCAGGCTAGGGGAAAAATGTGAACTCCCGGTTCTGAGATACTTTGCCTCAAAAATAAGGCAGAGTGGGGCTGGAGAGATGGCTCGGTGGTTAAGAGCTCCAGATATTTTTCCAGAGCTCTAGACTTCAAGACTCATAATCACATGGTAGCTCACAGCCATCTAAAATGGGATCGAATGCCCTCTTCTGGCATGCATATGTATATGCATAAAATATATAAATAAAGCTGTCATGCAGAGGCATGGACAAGAGAGAGATGCCCTCCTCGCGCCTTGCCACTTGTGGCAAGCGGAAAAGCTGGCCCTTCACTCAGGAGAGCTAGCCCAACCTCTCACCTGCTGCAGCAATGGGTGAGCTAGCCAGGGCAGTGCTAGTATCTCACCCTAGTGGAATGGATGCTGGAGAACTGGCAAGCGGACCAGCTCAGCTACTGCCCAGGTCCAGATCCAGGGCTTTGAGTTGCCCCACACCAACATCTACCCCATCATTGAACTGCGGGAGAGCATGAAGGAGCTGGTCTTACAGATCCAAAGCTGCAGGATCTCCATGACCAGGGCAACATCAGGATATCCTAGAGGAGTCCAGGTGAGGATCCAGTATGGATGGTGTAGCAGAGGCCAGAGGCCTCGAACCAGGCCAGTGACTCAATGCAATAAACATTTTCAAGTAAAGCTGCATGGACAAGTATACTGCAGGACAGACTCACTGCAACTTCCACAATGAGATGGTTGGTTGATTGTTTGGTTGGTTGGTTAGTTGGTTGGTTGGTTGGTTGGTTGGTTGGTTGGTTGGTTAGTTGGTGGTGAGGTTACAAAGGCAGAAGGAGGATATGAAGGGATGGGGAGATGAGTGGCATTGGGGTGCATGATGTGATATTCACAAAGAATAAATAAAAAGTTAAATTTTAAAATAAAGCAGAGTGACAGAAGACATCTGATGCCCTCTGCTGGCCCTCACATATGGATACACACAGAGGTATGCATAAACCTGTGCCTACATGTGTGCACACAATATACACAAATGATAAATGTAAGTGAAATGTTTCCCTGAGTTATGAGACATTCAAACAAGTTATTGAACCTGAGAAAAGAGCATAGAAATCTCTGACTTATAGGTGGTTGATAAGAAGAAAGAGGGTCCCAGACAAGGTTGGCATCATATTAGGGATAGTATCGTGGTGCCAAGCCTTATGAGCTATATGACTCAGTGTCAGAAAGGGATTGAACCAGGAGACACCCAGCTGATGTCTGCCATATGATTGGAGAAGCATCCATCTGTCTGGTTACAAATGCTCTTTGCTGAAAGTGTAGTAGGTGTCTGTTGGTTTGTGTATCCTAGCCTAGAGAGTAGCAAATGCTTTATACACAGTTGCTGTTACCATGAAACAAAGCAATGGCTGCCAGCATTGTCCAGTCCTAGTGGGATCGGCTTGTCAAGTGTAGAAATGGCCTATCTCCAGAATATATTCATAAAGCTATAACTGCAATTAAAATGTAACAGTGAATGAAGCAATCATCTAGTAGCTTACCATCAGTTAATGAACTCATTAGCTGTACGAGGACCTGTGATTTGCCTGAACAATTCATATCCTAATTTTTCACATTTTTAAAATTTTTATTATTTGATGATTTTGTAAGTGTGTGCCATGTATCTTGGTAATAACCAGCTCTTGCTCTCTCCTCCCTCTCCCTACAGACCCTCCCCACATGCCCTCCACCTACTTCCATGTCTCCTATTTTTTTTTAACTCACTGAGTCCAATTAATGCTGTGCACACAAACATGGGTGTGCGGTCATCCACCAGGCACCATCACTGAAGAAAATTAACTCTTAGCACTAGCTATCAACTGCCAATAGAGGTGGATCTTCATGAGCCACACCACCCATCTATGCCGAAATATCCCTTGACTTGATATTATACAGGTCTTACACCCAGCTGCTGTGAATTTATGAGTGCAATGACCATGTTACATCCAGAAGACAACAGTTTACAGCATTCCTTCTTTTTTTTAAAGATTTATTATATGTAAGTACACTGAAGCTGTCTTCAGACACCAGGAGAGGGCGTCAGATCTCTTTACCGATGGTTGTAAGCCACCATGTGATTGCTGGGATTTGAACTCATGACCTTTGGAAGAGCAGTCAGTACTCTTACCCACTGAGCCATCTCTCCAGCCCCTACAGCATTCTTTCTGATCCTGTAGCTCTTATATTCTCTCTGCATCTGCATCTGCATCAGCATCAGCAATGTCGCCTGAACTTTGAGGCATCAACAGAGGGAGTTTCATTTGGGCTAAGTACCCCACAGTCATTTACTCCATTCTCTGACCAGTTACGTAGTGTTATCTGCTTCCCAAAGCAGACTGACCAAGACTGAAAGCCACCCAGATTTATGGATGAAACAATGAATGTTCAGAAAGCTATTTGACCACATTTAGCCAAACACTAATAGGTTCTTCCCTAGAGTCTATGAACTCCCCAACTATAGGCTTTTGACCAAGTTAAAGGACTAGGCGTGCAACACCTATAACAGTCAGGTCATCGTCGTCGTACCAGTGGGCATATCTTGCCTGAAGGCTGGCATTGTAGCACACAGGGCCCAGCCTTGGGTAAGGTCAGGGAAGTCTTTTCTCCACTGGCAGCCTGCACAGCACCTCCCAGTGCTATGGAAGATAACCAGCAGGAAGGGAGTTTCGCACTCTCTTTCAGATTGCTTTCTCCCTGACCTGCAACTAGACCTCATTTTTATTTTTTTAATCATATAAACTGAATGATAGGAATTGGTCCTAAAATATGTAACCATTTTCATCAATTCTTCAAGTTTCCATTATAGTTCTACAAAGATTGATGCTAAATGTAATTAGAAGCCCATTAAGAAAAACTTTCTTTCCTTCTCTCTTGTTCCTCACCAAAAGGATGCATTTAGAATTAATTTCCCTTCCGTGGTCCAAAAAAAAAAAAATCTCTGCTTAAATGGTTAAGGATTTATGGCAGAGTGGGAACTCACAGGGGAAGAAGACATGAGACTAACACAAAGGAATGCTCAAACATCAGTCATTTCAGTATAATAAAGAAGAAGCCATGGACAGATGTTTATAGATGCATACACCCAGCCCATAAGTCCTCTGAGCAGGAAGAGCATGGGCGTGGACCAGAATACAGTCAGACATGGTTTCTGCTCTAGACACACCTTAAACTCTATCCAGCAGAACAGAAAGGTCCTTAGATCTCAACCAGGACAAGTACCGAAACCTAAACCCACCCAAAGACCGAGGGCCTTCTGGTCCCCTGTAGCCAATGTTTCGTATTTAGAATAATTAAATCACATCCTCCAGGGACCTCCAGGGCAATGCTAGACTTTATAGCGAATGATCTGATAAGAACTCATGAATCCGATCACTTCAAAATGTGCAATTTTTTAATATGTCAGCTTTATTTTTAATGACCATTTTATAAAAAATGGTATATTTTAATGCAATTTTTTAATATGTCAGCTTTATTTTTAATGACCATTTTATAAAAAATGGTATATTTAAGCAATGTACGATGCAGCTGTACCTCCACTTTGCCAACACCGTCTGGGGGGGAAACAGTAAGGCTCAGAAATGAGACAGCTCATAAAGTAAATATAATTTGGGTTGTCTTTTCCCTGAACGTTTATTAATCCTTGGATGCTCTAGATACCCTCATGAAAGCAGAGGTATTACCACAACCAATTTCAAGTTTCAATCAGGGTCACTGAAGAGGGCAGGTACTCAGCAGAGGCACCATGCTCCTGTTACCGTGAACATTATACAGAGTTCAGAGGCTAACAGGAAGCAAAGTTTTGTCACCATGCCAATACCTGACCTGCTTTCAAACTTACTCTGCCTTTATTAGATTCACCTTCTAATATCTGAATGAAACCCCATTAGATGAAAAGTCACAGGACAACCTGGGAAAGGAACTGGGTCCATGGCCATGTAATCTCTTGCTTTTAAAGTGTTTACTTACAGGGCTGGGGAGATGACTCAGTGGTTAAGAGCACTGGCTGCTCTTCCGGAGGACCCAGGTTCAATTCCCAGCACCCACATTGCAGCTCACAACTATGTCTAAGTCCAATTCCAGGGGGTCTGACACCCTCTTCTGGCGTCCGCAGGTACTGTTTGCACATGATATACAGACATACACAGCCATATAATAAAATAAAAATAAATAAAATCTCAGTTTAAAAAAAGTGTTTATTAAGGGATCAGGGATTAAGAGTGCTCACTACTCCTTACCAAGGAATCAGGTTTGGTTCCCAGCACCCACGTGGCAGCTCACAACTGCCTGTAACTCCTGTTCCAGCAGATCCAGTGCCCTGCTCTAGCCCTCCTCAGGATTTGCACACACATGGTACACATAAAAATATGTAGGCACGCATACACAGCGTAATAATAAATTTTTAAAGTGAAAGATCAAAAAAACACGGAAAATCAAACAACCGACAAACAAAAAAACAAAAAAAACTAGCAGCATATATGTCTTAGCAGAATGATAAAGGGGTCCGAAAGTAAACCAAAGACAGACTTAGATCAAGCAAGATTTGGAAGGCAAATCATGTGTAATACGAGGTAAAAGCCTGGTCTTTAAGCCTGCCTTCAACATTCACTGCCTGGGTAACCCTGCCCGCAAGTAATGCCATCAGACCAGACCAGGTCAGCTGAAAAACCCCTTGCTGCCTTTAGCTCAGTAGCCTGCCCCACCCCCTTCTCTCCAGACTCCCCTCGCGCACACTCCCTCTCCCTTTCTCCCTTTCCCCCTCCCCCCACCCCCACCCCCGCTCTCCTTCCTGCCCTTCTCCCCTCGTTCTCTGTCTTCCTTTATTTCCCCCTTTCTGCTCTCTTCCTTTTCTCAGCGGTAACCTGAAGAGCCAGCATCCTGACCAGCATCCTGACCTGCAGGTATCAAGAGCCTCTCGGCCAGGCTCGTTCCGGCTCGGCTCGGCCGCACTAGAACTCGGAAGTCCCTTGAAGCTAGAGAAAATGATACAGCATTTTTTACTCACATTTAAATTTTCGAAACGATTAACATAATCTTGCCACTCATTCATTTAGAAAAGCAAATATTGCCATTTTTGATCAAAGACCAGTGTCCTTCTCTAGAATTTTAATCCAAGGTAAGTCCTGTATAATGCATGGCGGGCCGCCCTCTTCTGTTCGCAGGCAGGCAGTGCAGGGCAGGCAGCGAACTTAGCTCTGCGTAGTTCACACAGTACTGTGAACATAGCAGGATTTTAACATCCAAGAACATTCCTCCCGACCTCCAGCAGCTGGAATATCCCCTTATGCAGAGTGGCTCCTCTTTGCCAGTTAAGAATTACCCGTGCCTCTCTAGGGTGGCCGGCCAGTGAGCTCTCTGGATCTGCAACAGCATACTCTTCCCCGAGAAGAAGAAAACATGACCTTGGGCTAGAAGCTCTGTGCCTGATTTCCCAGGGCTACTGGGAACCCACCAAGAGTGTAAACAATGTACCTGTCCCTTGTCGCTCCCTTTCTGTGTCTTCACACCCACTGCCTAGAAGCTCTGAGAATGAAGCCCAACTGCTAATGCGTTCACACTTCCCGCCAGCACTGCGCCAGATGCTCACACCGCCATTACTTCCTCTGTGTCAGTGTGCGACCGACAGAGCAGTCTCGAGAGACACAAGACAAGCAAGAGTGCAGGACCGAGCAGCTGCTGCTTGTCGCATCTGGGCAGGAAAGAAATGCAAAGTAAAAGGGAAACTGAGGCCACTTTAGAGCAACGTGAACCATCAGCAGAAGCTTGGGGCTAACACTCAAATCAAGACAGTATTCTTCCATTTTAAGCTCAGTTGGTTGACTTCTTTTCTCGGTTACTCTCACGCGCTTCTTTCTTCCCCCGAGGCCACTGAGGTGTTTTCATAAGGGCTCCTTATTCCTGGAGCACTCTTTCCTGTGACTATCACCAACTCTAAGGACTTTTCATCTTCTTCACTATATAAAGCCATTTCACCTAAGACCTTAAGATAGTTAACCTTGACAGAGATCAAAGCCAATTGCATTTCTTTTAAAACCATATTTTAGTCATCTCCAAAAATAAATATCTTTAACACAAAAACCCACCCTTGGATCAGAATAAAGTGCTGGGAACCTTTCTGCTCCCCTCCAGCTAGAGATTCCCCAGTTGATAGACACATCAACAAGTGCCTACTAGGATAAAGGGCGAGGCTACGGAACTTCTCAGCACGTCATGTGTTGGATCTACTAAGTGTTCCCGCTTATTAGTTCATTAGAAAGGCATCTAACTTTCACAGCAAGTTTAAAGGGGGCTGGGGAGACGGCTCAGTGTGTAACCGTGCTGCTCAGTAAGTGTAAGGACCTACGTTCAAAACCCCAGCGCCTATGCACGGCAGCTCACGGCTACGGCCCCACTGCTGGGTCAGCAGCAGGCAGATCCAGAGAGCTCACTGGTCAGCCAGCCCTGATTACGGGAGGAGTTCAAGTTCAGAGAGCAGAACCCTGTCTGAAGACAATAAAGCAGAGAGTGAAGGAAGAAGACGTCTGATGCCTGTCTATGGCACAACCACGCACTCACGTGTATGCAACACATACAACAGCAGAGGGCATTTGCCCCTCGCTACAGATAACACAGTGAGACAGATAAAGGCAGGAATCGCCTACCCCCTCCCTGATGCATGTGAATGGTCTAGACCCAGCGTTCACACCCTGTCTACTAGCGCACCTCCCCTGCAAGTTGGAGATGGGCTGTTGTTAGTCACATACTAGGTCACCTATTATTCCTTGAACATCTATCATGTGCCACAGTTACCTGGACTGGAGAAAAAAAAAAACGGCCCAATCAATGGGACTTTCATAGCTGCCCATTCCCACCATCTTCACCCTTCTCACTCTCTAGGGAAGGAAAAGAGGGCACAGGAAGATGAACAGAACAGTGTGAAGGCGGCGTTAAGAACATTTCAAGGGTTGCCTGGGTTGCCTGTCAGGCACGAAGACCTGAGTTCAATCTCCAGACTCAACTGAAAAAAATAAGCCAAGCCAAGGTGGGCATGGGCACACGCCTTTAGTCCCAGCAGAGGCAGGTACATCTTTGTGAACCCAAGGCTAGCCTGGTCTATAAAGAGAGTTCCAAGGTGTCCAGGATGGTTAGACAGAGAAACCCCACTTCCAAAAAATACAAAAATGAAAACAAAAGAAGAGAGAGACAGAGAGAGAGAGAGAGAGAGAGAGAGAGAAGCCAACCAAGTTGCAGGCACTTGTGGCATTAGCAATGTTGAGACAGAAGGCACACAGCTGTATAACCACACCCACACACTCACCCAGACAGGTGTGGTGGAGAAACGGTGCAGAGTCAGACACAGGCTGCGTGTGGCCAGACCTTGGGTCACCTTGACCAACAGAATGACTAAGCCACAAGCCCCACACTCCAGTACCTGCTCCTCAGCCTCCTTCACCCCTGCTTTGGGAGCCAAGAAGATAGCTTCTTCAAACTCACCGTATGGAACATGGCGCTCGTTTTGCAAGCTATGTGGACGGCCTTCCAGAAACCAGAGACGGAATGAGAAAGTAAAACCGCTGTACTCGGTTTATACGTGTAAGATGCCAGGTCGCAGCACACGCCAATGATCCTTAGCTCTTCGTAGGCACTGGCAGGAGGATAACAAGTTCAAGGCCAACCTGGGCTACAAAGCAAGACCTTGAGGGGAGGGGGCGCGTGAGAAGAATTCATTTTAGAAATGATGGGAGAGGCCCGGTATGGTGATACACACCTATAATCCTAGCACTTGGGAGGCAGAAGCAGAGGCAGCACACATTTAAGATGAACCTGGCTATTGAGACACTGGCTCAGAGACAGAAAAGATAATCAGCAGTTTGACACTTATTAATAGAGCTTTCTGTTATCAAGGTATGTGCTCCAAGAAGTTCAGTTAAATTTCACCTCACGGTTGAGTTGCTTGCTGTGAACTATTACATTTACCCACGTCAGAAAGGGCACCAGCAAGAGACCAACCGAAGGTTCACTTGGAGACACATAGGTGATAAAATCCCCCACCCCCCACAGGGATGGGGACAGGGTGACAGAAGCATGAGAGAGTGCTTATGGAAAAATGGTAGAGGTCTTAAAGGAGCCTGAGGAAAGGTTACTTACAAAAACATAGACAACTCAAAGGTAGCTGTCCCAGTGAAGAGCCCAGCCTAGCATGGATGACAGCTCGCAAAAGCTGCATCCTGGCTCCCACTGACCAACTTGCAGGCAGCCCCACCCCTCAGCAGCTGCTCACTGCTGATTTGACCCTCAGGAAGGGTCTCATGTGTCTTGTAAGTTTCCGAGATTTCTGAGTCTTAGGAGCCCCCTGCCCTCCAAGAGGAATATTTTAATTCAGAGGAGGTATGTGCACAGCCGCCCCCTCTAAAAGGTAGTCACCGTTATTACTTTCCTTTAAGAAAGAAAGTGTCAAAGCATGCATGGACATTGGACATTCTCCATAAGAATGTCACCTGACAGGAACAGGCCACGCCCATCAGTGAGCATGCCTTACCACGTCTAAGCACTTCACATTCCTCTGTGAGGATGCCGGCTAACATGGGTTTCTCTCCCGTCCTACAATGTTCCCTCCTGACAAATATTAATATCATTGCCGTGGAAGGCTCAACACCCATTCTTAGCCTCTTTTCCTAGGGTACACTATTCCCTACCACACACTACACATACACGTGTAAATGCATATGTTACATGACTTTTCCTGGGGAAATGTGGACAGGTATCCATTCACACCAGATAGGGAACCAAGAACTGACCAAAGCAACAATTCCATCCAACTCCGACGTAGTGAGCCAGGGAGTTGTTGCTGCTTACAGAGGCATGGGTAAGGGGCTATTTCCAGGAGCGTGTGACTCAGACACAGCTTTATCAATGAAAACACCCACCCCAGTGTGGGTGATGAGCTCTTAGAAGCCACTGATGGATTCCCGAGTTCAATAACCTTCCTCCTCCTAAACAGTCTGCCTGCTCCCCCGAGATAATACGCAGCTAGAAGGAGCTATTAACAGCTGGAAGCCCAGAGAAAGGTCCTGTGACTCTCCCCACCTCTCCTACAAAATTTAGAAAGCACTGTGTTATCTTGCTTATTTCATTGCCATGACAACAGGGTCAACTTTCCCTACATGTCAGGACAGCAATCTCTGCTCCATGATAACCAGTGATCATGTTATTCCCAGAGAAAACAGCTCAGTAGAACAACATATACACTATCCTAACCCTGCACATGGGATCTCTAATTGACATTGTTGAATTGATCTGTGTAGCTGTGAATTTAGCTAAGCCGATTTGGCTCCCAGTAGGTTGCACACATGCACCCGTCCAGGAGCAATCTGGATTTACAAATGAAACACACACACACACACACACACACACACACACACACACACACACACACTCACCCTTCCTATCTTCCAGTTCCCAGCCCATGAAATCTAAAATTTCTGCCCCTCTCTCTCTCTCCGCCTAGCCATTGGCTGTTGGCTCTTTGTTAATCGTCAAAAACCAATGGGGACAGGACTTTTAATGTTTGGACACACAGATTCCCAATTAATTCAAAGCATTAGAACCAATCCCCAACAGATCTGATTACTAAATACCAGGGTTAGTAAAGCACATCTCTACAAATGTCAGTGATGGTGTTTCTAGAGACGGTGACAGGACTGTGCCCTGATCAATGGATTACTCTCCTGATGGATCCACGGGATATGGGCATTATGGGGAGTAGGAAGTAGGTCACAAGGAGCATGTCCTTGAGGACTCGTTCTTGCCTTGGCCACTTCCTCTATCTCCATCTGTGCTTCTTGTCCACCATGACCTGAGAATTTCCTCAGGCTCCCATCATCATAGTGACCTTTGTGAACATAGAATGGATGAGACGAGGTCATCTAGTCCATTGTTGTCCGTAAATAGCCCAAGAGTGATTCTGAGTTGAGCCATTTACTCAAACTTACAGATTCACAGCTGTCCCAGAAAATCAAAACAGTAGGCAGAAATGAACAGGTTCAGAAGTAACGTGAGAGAGTAAAGGATGTGCACAGTGACAAAATAAAAAATAAATTAATAAAAAAGAAAGAAAGAAAGAAAGAAAGAAAGATGGCTTTTGTGGTCAGTGCTGCTTTTCTGTCAGGTAAGGCTGTCTGACATTCAGTATGCAGAAGGTAACAGAAGTCTCCTAGACCTGTAGTACCTAAAAGCATTTGGATCTCAGCTTTGGAGAATCTAGAAAATTCCCTTTATCAAAGGGGTTTTCAGTCTCCTCAGAATAAACACCTCAAGATAGAACACTAGCATATTCGTTATCAAAGATTAGAGAGAGAAAATATAAATGTTGAAGATCCTTGGAATGTCCCAAAGACAGCACTGCTACAATGTGCAAATCAGGCAATGTGGTAGAGAGGCAGACCCTACTCCCATCCAGCAGGTGTCAGGCAAGGCAAAACTGCACTCTACTCCTGAGTTAAAAGAAACATTTTTTTTCCTTTCATGTTTCCCTAAAATCTACACTCTGATCATTCACTGTCAGCAAAGTTTCTGGGATACTGGCGTGCCCTTCTAAGGCTTCAAAGATCAAGACAAGCATCCCTCTACCTGTTTTCCTCAGTATTTACAGTTAATAACCAAACCCAAGAATTTATAGCTAATATTCTAGAACGCTTATAAAAGATGGCGTCTTCCAGCCACACCCCCTCAACGTGTGTCCTCGTTTAGCCAGAATATCTAGAATGGACTGTGAACCTGAATGTTTAAGCCTCTCTTCCTCTTTAAGTAAAGGAGAGACCCGTGTTTGAAAAGCTATGTCCCCGACTGCTCATGTAGGCTTAGCTCCCAATGCAATGATTTCAGAAGCCAAGTTCTACTTTCTTTTTGGGTGCTGTCGTAAAAGCACCTTGACCAAAAGCAACATGTGGGAGAAAAGGTTTATTTGGTTTGCACTTCCTGGTGAAGGAGCAAGGGCAGGAATTCAAGCCAAAAACTTGAAGCAGAAACTGCAAGAGCGCTGCTTTCTGCTTCATATCTCCTGCTTACTTGGCTAGCTTTGTTATACACACAGCCCATCTAACTACAGATGGTGCTGTCCACAGTGGGCTGGCCCCTCCTACATTGTAAACAATGAAGACAATCCCCCACAGGTCTGTCCACAGGTCAATCTACCTAGATAATTTCTCAAGGAGATTCTCTTCTCAGATGACCTAAGCTGTTCAAGTTGACAGTTAAAGCTAACTAGGAAAGGTGGGATGCTGAGGGCTCTGTCTTCATCAGTGATAATCCATGGTGGATTCATAAGTTGATGACAGTGTTGGGAGGCAGTAGACAGCAGCCAAAGGCATCTGGAACTGGAGTTGTTGGTGGTCATGAGCTGCCATGTGGGTGCTGGGAATTGAACTTTGGTACTCTGTAAGCCCCTGGCTTAGTTTTCTTTGATAGGAGTATGGGATTGAGACAGGGTTTCTCTATGTAGTTCTGGCTGTCCTGGAACTCACTTTGTAGACCAGCTGGCCTCAAACGCACAAGAGTTCCCCCAGCCTCTGCCTCCCAAGTGTTGGAACTAAAGGCATGCACCACCACCACCACCTGGCTCCTGGCTTATCTTCTCAACACAATGATTTCCAATGTTTTCTTGAAAATGTCATCATTTCTTTAAGGCTTGAATAGAATACCACTGTGTACCTGGACCACATTTTCTTTCCATTCATTGATGGATGTCTAGACGCGCCACATTCAGCCTAAGGGTATTCTTCTATTCTGTTTCTTTTTTACTTGAAATACATCTTCACTACTACAGTCTTTTAAAAATAGTACTTTAAAAGTTTATCATTTAAAGAGGTCTGGAAATGACTCCATCGTTAAGAGCATTGGTTGTTCTTCCAGATGACCAAGGTTCAATTCCCAGCAACCACAGGGCAGCTCACAGCCACTTGTTACTCCAGCTCTCAGGATCTGTTGACTTTTTCTAGCCTTCCTGGGTATTGCATGAAGATGGGGCACAGGTAAACGTGCAGGCAGAACACACAGGTGTGCACACATGCGTGTGCATGCGCGTACACACACACACACACACTATATATATATGATATAAGATATATGTATATATACATATATATACTTATATATGTGATATAAGATATATGTATATACATATATATTTTTAATCATTCTATATGCATGCTCTTATTTGGGTCTTGTCTGTAGTCCTGGGGATTGAACCCAGGGCCTCATGCACCCTACGTGAACAATCTACCACTGAGCTACATTACCTACTCAGCTCTTTGAATTCTTCCTTTTGGCCACAGAACACCCTGTCAATATCCATCACAATCCCCAATGTTACAGGTCCTAAGGATACCTACAAGGTCCTCAGTAGAAAAAGCAAGAATAAGAAAACATTGAGATTTCCGTGAGGGTCGGAGGAGAAGAGACATCATCTCTGCAAAATAACAAAGTGGGAAATGGGAACTCCAGGCTTCTGGGGACGAGTCGGGAGCATGCGTGCAGCAGGGCCCAGGGCAGAACTGACCATGGCTGCAGCAGTTCTCTGCTCACCAGCAGCGTCCCAGCCATTAGCTGACCTGCTAAGGGGGCTCAGGCCCAGTCATGCACAGAGCCTGGTCCAGGAAAACAGCTAGCGGTGGTGGCACAGGCAGTTTGGTACACTCAAGAAGCAGAGGTAGGAATATCAGAAGTTTGAGGACAACCTTTAGCTGGACATGGTAGTAACACTTTTAATCCCAGCACTCAGGAGGCAAGGCAGGCATACCTCTGTGAGTTCGAGGCCAGCCTGGTCAACATGACAAGTTCCAGGCAGCCGGGGCTACACTGATACATAAGATACTCTATTGTAAAAATAAAACAATAGGGAAAGGCAGACATTTTTTTCAAGAAACTAGTTCAAGAGACAGATTAATTCAAATACCCCAAAAGAACACTTATTAAAACAAAATAGAGCTGCAAATGCTGATTATTATTATTGTTTTTGAGCTGTGTTTGCAAAACAATTTCACTGAAGCTCTAAGTCGTCTCAGGCCTGTTTGTCCGTGTCCTACGCTGTGACAGCTGATAAAATGATAAGGTAGCCACAGAGCCAGGGTTTCCTCACCTCCGTAACCTAAACCTTACTCAGGTTAGCTGACTTTGCATATAGTCCTTCCCACATTTCTGTCTGTATGTGTATATTTGTACGTTGTACGTAATTTTAGAATAAGTGTATCTTATGTATGCAGACCAAATTATAAATTTTAGGAACGTGGTAATTTTATTTTTAAACCTCCACAATGCTGGTGAGTTTGTTGAAACTCAAGATCACTATCAAAGAAATTATATTTTTAAACCAAACTTCCATTTTTCCTTCTAAGCCATCAACAATTTCTCAATAATACCCAGCTGTGGAGGGTGGCAAACTTATCGTTCCTCCAGCCTGCACTGGAGTCAAGGTCAGTACAGATGCTCTATGAACACGTGTCAGATGTGGGCTCGTAAGTGCGTTCCTGCCCTCTTGTCTAGTAACTCCTCCCTCAAGACCCTGCAAAAATAACTAAGAAACTAGAATAATGTTGTGGCAAAACAAAGCGGGACAGGCAGAGAGATTTCTAGAGACTGGTTCAAGAGAGAACTGGGTTAGATACACACACACACACACACAACCAGAAAAATAGGACAAAAATCTGCTTTAGTATTATTGCTTGCACTATAAAAAAAAATTGACTAAATGTCAAAAAATAAGAGATTGTTTGGTTAACTCAAAGTCTATTAAGGCAATATTTTACAATTGTATAATCACTGAATGTGGTGTTTTAAAGGCAGGAGTTGTAGTATACAAGTATAATCCCTCAGGAGGCTGACAGAGGTTGATTAGTCTGAAGCCCTCCAAGGATATTGTTTTAGTTAGGGTTTCTAACGCTGTGAAGAGATACCATGACCACAGCAAGTCTTATAAAGGACAACATTTTACAGGCTGGCTTACAGGTTCAGAGCTTGTTAGTTCATTATTACCACAGCGGGAAGCATGGCGGTGTAACACTGGAGAGGGAGCTGGGAGTTCTACATCTGGATCCACAGGCAGCAGGACAAGACGATGAGACATTAGGCTTGAGCTTCTGAGACCTCAAAGCGCGCCCACAGTGACACTTCCTCCAACAAGGCCACACCTCCTGGTGGTACCACTCCTTAGTGACCAAGCATTCAAACACATGAGACTGGGGCCAGCCTGGGTACAGTTCAAGAGATGGTCTCAAAGAAACAAGAGTGTTCAGGGGAACTCACCGTGTGAAGTGAAACTTCACAGTAAAATGACTGTAGCTTGTTTCCTTAGTGCTGTATGTAGGTGAAAATTTTGCATTGGGTGGGGTGTGCCTGCTTTCAGAAAAGGTGGAGATGGACACTCTCCTTTTCCTCCTGCTAAATAAAGACCTAAGCTCCCAAGAGCACAAGTAAAATAGGAATACAAATACACATAAAGACAGGCAGAGATGCCTGTCTCTGGCTAAGGACTGGCTAAGGACTTTCAATACACAAGGGATGCTGTGTACATACACAAACACAGACACACACAGACATACACGAATATAGGTGATTGCCACCAAAAACAGAGCCTGAGGCAGGGATGAGGTGCCAGGGCTTATTTTAGGAGGAGTTTACAAAGATGAGTTTCAAAGGGAGATGAGCCAGCCAGCACAAGGAAGCACGTGGGTGTGGGTTCTGTAGTCGGGAGCTGCAGACCTTGTGAAACCTACAAGGGGAGGCCTCACCCACAGCCCTACTTCCAGTCTTGTACAAAGCTGAAAAAAATTCTGCCACAGGGTAGCCCACAGCTCAGTTTTTAAAAACTGGGAGGGGTACTGTCAGATGGCAGTGAACCTGCAGCACCAGCAAGGTGTATGCCATGGACTCTCTCATCTGATCTACCTGGAGATGTGAGCCTAGAACAGAAACCATCAGTCTCTGGTTAAACTCCTGTAACACCCTAAGGCCTAATAAAACACATCCAGCAACCTAACTGTGTCCTAGGCATCTGGTCTCTGACCTTGCATTAAGAAAGCTCTGATTTAACATTATATGTCTGGTTTCCATCTGCACCCAGAGCTGTTCCTGTGCCACAACTCTCCATACTCAAATACTCCCAGGAGAGAGAGCTGGTCTCACCAGACTGCAGACACACCTGTGAGCACCACTTCTGCTCAAATTCCTGACCCAAGAGAGACCTGCCGAGAGCCATCAGGACACAGGAACCAAGGAACAGCCGGGGACAGGATCCTTTTGGTTTCCATCTGGACTCTGGAGCTGACGTGTGCCACAACTCTCCGTACCCAAATTCCTCCCAGAGAGAACTGGTCTTCCTGGAGTACTGACAGACAGGCTTGCAAGAGGGACAAGCCACAGCCAGAGACAGCAAGACCAGCTAACACCAGAGATATCCAGATGGTTAGGGGCAAGGGAAAGAACATAAGCAACAGAAACCAAGGCTACTTGGCATCACCAGAACCCAGTTCTCCCACCACAGCAAACCCTGGATACCCCAACACACCAGAAAAGCAAGCCTCTGATTTAAAGTCACATCTCATGATGATGAACGAGGACTTTAAGAAGAACATAAATAACTCCCTTAAAGAAATACAGGAGAACACAGGTAAACAGCTAGAATCCCTTAAAGAGGAAACACAAAAAAACCCTTAAAGAATTACAGGAAAATACAATCAAACATGTAAAGGAACTGAACAAAACCTTCCAGGATCTAAAAATGTAAATAGAAACAATAAAGAAATCACAAAGGGAGACAACCCTGGAGATAGAAAACCTAGGAAAGAAATTAGGAGTCATAGACATAAGCATCACCAACAGAATACAAGAGATAGAAGAGAGAATCTCAGGTGCAGAAGACACCATACAAAACATTGACACAACAGTACAAAAAATGAAAAATGCAAAAATTTCCTAGCCCAAAACATCCAGGAAATCCAGGACACAATGAGAAGACCAAACCTAAGGATTATAGGTATAGAAGAGAGCAAAGATTCCCAACTTAAAGGGCCAGTAAATATCTTCAACAAAATTATAGAAGAAAACTTCCCTAACCTAAAGAAAGAGATGCCCATGAACATACAAGAAGCCTACAGAATTCCAAATATATTGGACAAGAAAATAAATTCTTCCTGTCACATAATAGTCAAAACACCAAATGCACAAAACAAAGAAAGAATATTAAAAGCAGTAAGGGACATCCTGGACAGATGTTATACAGACCCTAAGAGAACACAAATGCCAACCCAGGCTACTATACCCAGCAAATCTCTCAATTACCATAAATGGAGAAACCAAGGTATTCCATGACAAAAACAAATTTACACAGTATCTTTCCACAAATCCAGACTTTCAAAGGATAACAGATGGAAAACACCAACACAAGAAGGGAATCTGGTGCCCTCTTCTGGCCTCTGAGGGTACTCACAAACATGACTAACACACACAATACACACACACACACACACACACACACACACACACGTGTAAAACAGGTCTTTAAAGAAAGAATTAAGGAGATTCTATCTGTGGCTCAGTTGATGGAGGACCTGCCTAACATGCTGAGCCCTCAGTCTGACCCCAAACACCAGGCAGGGTAGCACACCCCTATCAACCCAGCACTCAGGAAGTAAAGGCAGGAGGATCATTGAGTTCAGGGTTTTCCACTGTTAGGAAGTTTGAGAACAGCCTGGGCTACATGAGATCCTCCCATCTTAAAGGAGAACATTTAAAAAGAGAAGAAGAATTAAACATAGATGTGTTGAAGTGTTTGCTCTGAGGAAATACTGAACGGCCCCTGTGTGCCTGCTGGCGAAGGAAAAACTATAGTGTATTCAATAAATCACATGGAAATAAGGCAAATAACAACACTCAACAGACTACATATCATTAGTCTATAGATACTGAAAGAAACACCAAAACACCAAACTCAAGAATACAGGTTTAACTTTGAGGCAAAGGGTAAGTCTCTTCTGAAATGGAAACTTCTAGTTTCTTTGGAAAGTTAGTTCTGTCAACTGATGTTTTGCTGGGGCACACAGGTGGAAGGATGTTTTGCTGAAGCAGACACAGGTGGAAGGATGTTTTGCTGAAGCAGACACAGGTGAAAGGATGATTTGCTATAGCAAACACCTGGAAGGACCTGTGATGAAGGAGTATAAAATATGATCCCACAGACAGTGGGAGACGAGCCCTGAGCTTCAGTTTGGTTTGCTTCACTTCTCAAGTCTTCACTAACAACACACATGTATTGGTTCGCCTCACATAGTGTTGTTGCGCTCAACTTGTGGTAACACTGCCATTGAGAGAAACTCACCCAAGAACTGCTTGTGAGATTCCGTGGCAGCTTGCCGCTTGCAGCAGTCTCACCTCAGGCAGCTGGCAAGCCTTGCAGTTTCTTCAGAATTGAACTACAACTGCTGGTTTGTGCCTGGTGTCACCTGCAGAAAGGACTGGACTGCAGCTGCTGGTTTGTGCATGGTGTCTGCCTGCCTAGGGGGACTGGTCTGCAGCTGCCAGTTTGTGTGTGGTGTCTGCCTGCCTAGGGGACTGGCCTGTGGCTGCTGAGTCATATTTGGTGTTTGCTACAGGACCGAACTGCAGCCAAAGAAGTTCGATCCCAAAAGAACTGTTCCTGACCAGGTTCACTTCCCCCATATCCTAATAATTTTTCCCTTCCACTACTTCTGCTGGGTGGTGGGCTAGAGGAGAGGTTGAACTCTTAACTAAGAATAGCTTGCAAAAAAAGTATGCCTACACTCTTCTAAATCTATGTTTTCTTTGAAAATAGAACAAAACCATCTTAAGAGAGGGCTGAGTTCTGTGCTGTGGACAGGCAGGTCTACTTGATTATCCTATACAACCTGCATGTGATGAATACATTTTAATTCTTAGTTTATATATACCTTCACACACTCAGATGCTTAGAATTGTCATTTATAATAGCCAAGGGTAGGGGCTGGAGAGATGGCTCAGCAGTTAAGAATGCTGACTGCTCTTCCAGTGGTCCTGAGTTCAATTCCCAGCAACCACATGTGGCTCACAACCATTCGTAATGGGATCTGACGCCCTCTTCTGGTGTGTCTGAAGACTGCAACCGTGTACACACATATAAAACAGCCAAGGGTAGATACAAGGAACCCAAGTGCCCACTGATGGATGAATGAGTAAGCTCCGCGTACCCTTACATGTGACGGAACACTGTCCTGTCTTCTAAAATGAAGGCAATTTTGACACGAAGTCCAATGCTGACAGAACCTTACCGACATTATGTTTAGTGAAGTTGGACAGATAAGGTGGGGAACTACCGAATCCCATTGGTGTAGGGCTCCTCAGGTAGTCAAATTCAGAAGCTCGGAAAACAGAATGGTGGCCACCAGGCCCTGGGGAGGGAAAAACAGAAGCTTGTGCTTGAAGTTTCAGACTGGGACGATGAAAACTGCTGAGGAGTGGGGCGTGGTCACCACTACATAACAAAGTGGATTTGATGTGCCACCCAACTCTGTGCCCTAAAAATTATCAAAGCAACCCATTCTTTTATGCAAGTGCTATTTGTTTACATTCTTAACTTTCAAAGTCTAAATAAATCCCCAAACTAAAAATTCGGGTTATCATGTAAGAGACTACACACTCAAAAAAAAAAAAAAAAAAAAAAAAAAAAATAGGTCAAGCCACACTGAGGGTCGTTTGTCAAGACACACTGGTGTCACCAAAATGAGGCAAACAGGAGAGTTGACTCGTCAGCATTGCACAGCCCAGCTCCAGAAACTACTCAAGGAACTAGTGACACTGACGGATCAAGGGATAGGAAGAGAATTTAAAGTGAACTCAGGTTCTAGCCTGTCAAAAAAAAAAAAATCATTCTGAAGATACTCCTCTAAATGACCTACCACACAAAGAGAGGAAGGAGAAGGGACGCCCGAAACCACCTCACTCCCTGACTCTAGACCTGGCCTTGAGGCAGAGCAAGGACAGGACACCACTATCAGCCTCTTCCAAATGTCCAGGATACTTTAAAACATCCTGTCTCCCAAACTGCAGCTCACTCTGCAGAAACTATTCTGCCCCTGCCCCAAACATTACATCCAGGAAAAGCTTGGTGTTTTAACGGTGGTTTTTATGCTGCCAGGGTGATGTCTACTCATCCAGTAACACTCGGCCTTTATTTCATTGTCTCTTTCACTTCCCACGGTCTTTTTTGAGGCTCTCATCCCTTGCCCCCGATGTAGAGACTTTCATTTACGATCACTTCAATCTCAGGTCTGTGCTTCTTGTCCACATGCAGGAAAACGTGGAGCTAGGGGGCTGTCTGGTTTGGTTTGAAATAGGCATTCTGAAAGAACTGTCTTTGCTTAAAATAAAATAGGCATTCACCACAATAATTACTCTAGCAGCTTTGTCAAGGGAAGCAGGCACCAATAATTACTGAAGATACTATGTCTGGGTTTGCTTTATTTTCAAATTAATCCAAGTTTTGCTTCACTTACCAGTAAAGCTCCTATCCTCTGCAAGTTTTTAACCTAAATCCTGATTTTAAGGTCATCACAACAACTAGCTGCAAGCTTTGAAGGTCCACAAGGTGGCGCTACATACCTATGGGCCAAGTCTATACCTAGTGAATTGTGGAAATCAGAGCAAAAGAGCCTCTCTCTGGCTAGCGGGGGTTAGAAAATGAAGCTAATATGAAAGTCATCTTGTTCTTGTCGGGAGAGAAGGCTGCCATCCAAACTACATTTGAAGTTCTAATTACATACTTAAAAACCCAAATGCCAAGCCTACTTTACCAGCCTCTCTTCCCAAGGCAGGTCTACCTCTGCTCGCTGAATCAGGAGCACTGCATCCTAAATCACCTTCCAGGGGCATGTACACACCTCTATGTTAGGGGGTTACACGTGTGTGAGACACATTTGTATAAAGATTTTTGTCTCAGTCCTATCAATACTCTCATTGAACTGCAGTAAACTGTCTTCGTTTCTAAGTTCTCAATAGTTTTGAGTATCCCACAAATAGGAATAAATTTTCGTGCACTGAGCTCAAAAGACAAGTCTTAATAGCTCTTCACACACACTGGGTGTGGCCTCCACACCCTCCTTTCAGGTCACCAGCAGCCTGGGCATGTCCGGTGCTGTCTTACAAGCAGCTATGAAGGGTAGACCAGGGCATGATCCTGCAGTGTGAACCAAAGTCCCCATCTCAGAGCACCTACCGTAAGGGAAACCACAAGGCTCCTGCGACTTAGGTGCCTCTGATGCCCCTCCTCATCCCATCTTAAAATTTACAATCTACTTTTCAAACAGACATTTAAATTCAAAGCATGACCCATGCACTCCACAGCACTCTGAGGCCTGCGATTCCATAGTGATTATATTCATAACCCCATTTTATAGGTAAAACACCCAAGAGATGAGTGTCTGCTCTCTGGTGTCTTTCCAGAAGCAGGGGGTCAGCGTTCTTCTGGGTTCATTTTCTCAGAATTCGAAGGGAGCATAAATATCAGGAGGTATCACAAAACAGAATCTACACCAGTCCCAGGTTAGCTAGGAAGGAGGGTGGAGGGTGGACGGGTAGCTAGGCCAACTCCACAGCAAGTCCTCGAAGAATTCAGTGTCCTAAGCCTCAGGAAGCGCTCAGTAGGCCACATGCCACTGTGAACGGGGAACTCGCATCTCATCAGAAGTATAGGGATAACACCTGTGCGCTAACCACTGAGCACCTTCCTCCAGCTCATAACCAAACACTTTTGAGACGAGACTCAGAAACCATTTTATTGAACTGAACACACAAAAAAGCCAGTTACAATGTCATCAAGCCTTTATCAGAAATCAGTACATACATGAGAGTACACAGCCAGGATGAGTCAACGTAAGTGGGGTAAGAAGCTTCAGTAACATTCAGACTTCTGTATTTATTAGGCTGAAGGAAATAAAAAACCAGAAGAGCAATTTCAACTTCACAGTTCACAGTTGATTGGTTTGAATCCTGTGACGTCAGTCAGCTCTGTAGCCCCAGAACATTAGACTGGCCCGCTGCCCGACAATGGCCTGCTCAGATTCTCAACGGCCAAGTGACGAGTGGGGAGCGTGATAGGGCACAGCCCCACTTTCCGGACTGGATTGGTGTTTCTCGGCTGCATTCTCTCTAGTGAAACAGCAAAAGCACATTTACGGTTCGCCACACTGACCACACGAAGGGTTCCACGCTCCCTCAGCTTCCTGCTTCATGTCTAACTTAAGACAATAACTGTATTAAAGCGCACCCTTGATATCAAAAGCAACATCTGCTTTGCTTCCGGATCAAGAGCACATACCCAGAGAGGACGTGCCTGTCTCAGTGAACAGCAGGGACGCTTGACAGCAGAGCCCAGCACACCCAATAAGGCATCTCAAAGGCGACACACAAAACCCATACCAGGTCACTGCAGTAGACTGGAGGGGGAGAGGAGGACCACAGGTGAGCAAGTCAACGTGAGACTTACAAAATGACACACGGGCTTACAGAACCTTTGGCGGGTGATCAGATACCAAAAGAAGGCAGAGCAATGCCCAGCCACTTCCGGGAGGGTTTGCCCCCCGAGAGGGCTTTGCCCTAAGACAGTATCGCTCACCCTGACTTATGGAGTCATTTCTCAAGACCAACAACAACAACAACAACAACAACAAAGCATCAGGTAGAAAGTGCATGAAAGGGGTCAGTGATGGAGAACACCATTTTCACGAGTGAGGGGGTGACGCAAGCACTTATGTTGACGGAGTGGTCATAAAAAACAATCAGGCAGACCCTGCATGAATTGGTGTTCAACAGTGCAGTGAGATTTTAGCAATTGCTTTGGACTCAATTAAAACTACAATTTATACCCTGGCATGGTGGTTCATGCCTGTAATCCCAGCACCAGGAGGTGGAGGCAGGAGGAGGCGGGCAGGGCGAAGTTCAAGGTCATCCTTGGCTACAGGGAAGAATTGACTAACCTGAGCTACATGGGACATCACAGAACAACAACCAGCCACAGGACTATCTCTGTGTGAAGAGAGCTGTGAAATGTCTAAAACTAAAATCCTAGCTGGTAAAAAATAAATACAGTCCTTCTAAGGGCACAAAGGAAGTGTTCAGTGACACTGGAAGCCTAAGGTGACAGCCTAAAAGCACTCAGGTTGGATTGTGAGTTGGTTCTCCACATCCAATCTACCCGACCTGAGCAAACCCCTTCGGTTCTGCAGCGCTGGCCACAGAAGGCGGGCAGAGGATGGAGGCAGACGGCAGCTCTCCCCAGCACAACTGGAGGGAGGCTGTAGGCTGCTCTAAGGCTTGCCCACCTGCAGTAGACAGTACTGTTGTCTCAGAGTTTAATCCTGCTATGTACAGGCATAGGAGGCGAGTGGTCACAGCGCCTGGGAGTTCACAGCAAGTCCTGTAGGGAAGGTAACGTTTGTGGGCCACGTAACCTGATGCGGACTCGTTGGAAACTCTAAGCACACTCAAGAACAGAAACAAGGAAGACTGATATCCACAGGAGAGGCCTACACATGCGGTCTTTCTAAGACATTAACATTTAAATATTAAATCCTAGTGTGTGACACTCGTGGTATGGACGCTGTCTGGAGTGTACAGAGCCATCTGTCCTGACGGGCAGACAGAAGAACACGCGATGGGCTCGTGGGAGACGTGAGGAAACCCGAGTGGGGAAATGTCAACAGTAGGAGATAGTTAGGTGTGCTCCAAAATGTTTTCCACTTTGACAAATGTCCAAAATTCTTCATAATAAAATTCTGAGGGAAATGTTACTATTGGTTTAATCATATGTTTGGAAGATTGTAAAGACCTCAGGAATTTTAATGTTTTCAGTTAATCAAAGGAAGGAAATTGTCGTTTTTCAAAGGCCTCACGCTTGCTTGGAAAGGTCCCTCTATCCATGCACAGATGGAGTACAGCATGACCCAGAGCCTCACTGTGTTTAGATACATAATTCTCTCCACTCTACAGATGAACCAAGCCAGAGCACGGTCGCTGTAGGAATTTTTTCCAACATCAGCATCTCAAGCTCTGAGTCCTCTGTGGCGTCAAACAGAGCCACGGAGACGACTCCTGCCAACCTCAGCAGCCGGGCTCCCACCCAGAGTACACACTTTACCCAAAAGCAAATTGAGACCACACTAAGAAACGGGGGTGGGGGTGGGGGGCGGACACAGAACAGAATTCACAAGGACCGTTGCTATTTCAAGCTATTTTATGAACAGTGGTTAATGGCAGTAAATCCTGTCATCTCTACCCTCTGTGAAATGCTAACGCTTGCTAAAGGCACTCATATTCTGGGTTTAACGGACACAAGGTCACATGGGACCATAAGCCAGGCCTTTTTTTTTTTTGGTAGCTACAGAGAAAGGGCATTCACAAAGAGTCCTCATTGATAATGGAAGGAAATGCCACACAGCTATCCATATAAATGTCTCTTGAGAAGCTATTTACACAGCTAGTGTCCACTCAGCTACGCTGACACGGCAGCACACAGGAGACTCGCCCAAACAGAACACAAAAGCAACAAAACACTTTTTTCATCACATATAAAACTCCTAACAGAGATTTAAGGGGTGGGGAGCAAGGCAGGATTCTTTCAAACACCTGTTCAAATATCTACATTAAACTTCTGCATACACCAACAAAATGTTTCCCCATTTCTGAAGACACTCCACCACTTGGGTACACAGCCCAATTTCTCTGGTAAATACTTCCAGCCCCAGTTCTGACATTTACAGAACATTCCAAACCTGCTGTTCTTGAGCCTCTCTGCAAAGAGAGCACTGTGAGGAACGTACTTGTCTGCCCTTGGCCCGCCACTGCTCAGACTCCCTGGAAATACGGGTTTGGATAGTTCCAAGACCTACTGTCAATTCTTAGGTCCTATCTACACAGGAATGCTTAATCAAGTGTACATGTGTATGTGTAGTGTGTTTCTCCTTACTGGGATTGCAGGGTTGTCGACCGAGGGCAGCTCTGTGGGGTGAGGTAGAAAGCCACCTCA
Organism: Apodemus sylvaticus; assembly: GCF_947179515.1. NCBI lineage: Eukaryota > Metazoa > Chordata > Mammalia > Rodentia > Muridae > Apodemus > Apodemus sylvaticus. The sequence continues at coordinate 137,327,976 of NC_067475.1, read as the reverse complement.
GTAGATCACAGGCTCTTAGTCACAGTCCTTCATCCATTCCCAGGGCTTCAGACCTCCTCCCCAATTCTCTAAGCCTGGGGTAAACTAAAAGGGAAGATGAGGAGGGGCTTTTATATCAAGACAGTGTGGAAAAATTGTGAAAAATGCAGAATTCGGTTTGTAAGAGGCAAGCAGACAGGCGTAAATAAAACCATAGGCATGCATTTACAGGCAGCAGGACACAGACCGAACCAGACCAGCAAAGACTCTCTCCGCTCAACATAAAGTCTAAAAGGTCAAAGCACACAGGGCTATAGCTGAACCTCCAAAGCTAGTGCCCTCTGAAGGCATATGGACGCAGTCCATCTGACTGAGACCAGACTCTTCCTGAAGCCTTGGCTCTGGGGATTCTGATTGGCCTCATCATGAAGCAGAAAGCCACAAGAACAGACTTCGCTGCTACAAATAATTGATGAAACCGAAACCTACTTAATTTTGGACTAAGGTCTCCATTTGTTGACACTTCTGTCCGTCCCTGGCTGTGACACACCATAATGTGGGGAACAGGGGGACAATCCACAGCAAAATGAAGCCAACGGAGAGCTCACCTCACTGACTCAGATGCCACCATAGCTTGATCAGACAAGGAAGGGACACTGTCCATACAGCATTCACTTAGGGAGAGAAACTGCCCCGTGCCACTCTGATAGCCCCTGCCCTACCCACTGAATACAAGTAAGGACAATACAGCCTTGGCCAGGGAACTTCAAAGTGTTTTGGACGTCCACAGAACCTCTAACGATGACTGTAAAGATTTCCAGAGTTCGGAAACAAACTGAGTTATCATAGGCAACCTGGCACTGGAGTGTCATAAACCAAACGCATCACTCTCTCTAGTACAAAGGAATATAGAAATAACGCTATAAATCTAACATTTCACCCTAAAAGAAACCACATTTATGCGTCCCTAACATACATTAAGGGCACTGGGAGACTAGAAACCTGAATTCATGAGGCTTGAAAACATATCAAGCCCTTAAGTCCACTGTTTTCTGTATATACAGGAGGAGAGTATTTAGGGGTTTGGGGGTGAGGGGGCATCCTTTGACTTGATTCCCAGAGGGGGAAAAAAAACTCAAAGCAGATGAATGTCACTTTTATAAAATATAAATCCATACCCAGAATCTTTGAATGTTATCTGAGATAAAGAAGAGGTGAAATTCTCTCTGGGATTTCATGTAAAACTGGGGGAGGGCAAGGGGGAGGGCTGTAGCTTCAGACTCAAACAGAGAGACACACAGACCCACACCCTGCAGAGACAACAGATGAAACTGTTAACCGGTCACAGAACCAAGTGGCCAGCAGTATATTTAAGTTTACTGAAGAATTATATTTTGCAGCAAAATGAGCAACCAAATGGCTAACGAGATAGACCCTAAATTGTCCTAAACTGGCCAGTTTTGTAGATGGCCACAGGAGGGGTTCTGGGTATGAGGAATTGCAAATGGAGATCAAATCTTGAACACTGTTCTTTCTTCTGTTTCTAAGGGGGAAATACTTAACCAAATAGCTCCACCTTTCCAGAGACCAGCATTTCACCAGGAGAAAGGAACCAGGTACGGTTTCAGAAGCTAAGCATGAAATTAACCTTTAATTATGGGTCTGAACTACTCTAACACAAAACTGGAGAGGAAGCAGCTGAGTGTCTGCTCCCTCTCCATCTGCCCGGAGAATTCTCAGGTGGCTGAAGAAGGATATATATGTATTTGTTACAGTGCAAAAATACTGCTTGCTGTCAGCCTCCTGCAGCAGCACGCTTCCCTAAGAAGCCCGGGCATGCTGACCTTACCCAGGTGAAGGAGAAAGGACAAAGGACACACAGTGAACACCAGTTCACATAACACTCCATCAGTCTGTCTAACCCAGACACTATGGCTTTTTATTTAAAAAATAAGAATCCCATTATAATCATTAGACACCAAAGTCATCTGTGTTTTCAGTCTCTTCAAGGAGGCAAAGAAGAAAATGTAATGGTTGTGTGTTTTTCTATTGGAAAAATGACACTGAAACTTGATCAGCTTTTAAAAAAAAAAGGAAGAAAGGAAGGAAAGAAGGAAGGAAGGAAGGAAGGAAGGAAGGAAGGAAGGAAGGAAGGAAGGAAGGAAGGCAGAGCAATTGAGCAGACGGGTGTTTTCCAGGCATGCCCATTACCTGTCAGAGCAATGTCAGGATACAATCAAAAAGCCACAAAATGACTATCCCATGAGTTCACATAATCATCGGTGAAAACAGAATTCCAAATTGAAACCTCAAACACATCTTTGCATTTCCTTGAATCATCTGAAAATATATTTTCTAAAAGAACATCCACCTTCAACTCATTAGCCAGTCAAATCTGGGTCTCCGAAACTGCCTCACCGAGAGGCCATGAGAGGGGAGATCAGAGAAGCTGACCAGTAGGGGAGGAGCCAGGAACGATGCGTGCGGTTCACAACTGGAGGTGAGGTGACGTGTTCAGAAGAACACAGTACTCTGGACGCGTATGAATTCACGGAAACCTAGGTGTCGATTATGGAAGGTGGGATATGCCGAGGGAACCAACCAGGTGCTGCCGGGAGACCCTGGCACACACCTAACAGCGCATCTTACTGACACCACACCGTGGTGGTAACGGTTCCCAGGAGCATCCGGAAACGGGAATCTCTGTTTACCTGTTTTCTCTATAACTGGAAGTAAGAACTCAAGTCAGTTCCTCTAATGTGCGTAAACCTAAATCCGCAAAAGTAGATGTCATCTTTAAGTAATCGTAACTCGACATGGTCAGGCTACTGCTGCTTAACCAGAACTTGGCCAAGATGGGAAAGTTACACCTGATGGGGCAGGAGGCTCACACACCACTGTGAGTTGTTTGACACAGCTGGCCCATAAGAGCATCCTCGGGACCTAAGAAACACACCTCCCTCCCCGACCCCGGCCCGACGGCCCCGGCACCACTGCAGGTCACTCGCACTAAGCGGAGAAATGAGGAATGTACGCATGGAGGACCACGAAGCAAGGCAGGTGGACGGAAGGCAAACAGGCAGGGCGGGTGTCTCCGTGAGGACGGCCGTCACTGAATATAGCCCAGGTTCTCCATCTCGCTCCTGTAGCGCTGCTCCGACACCTTGCTTTTGTGCTGCTTGCTCTCCAGATGCTGCCGGAACTCCACCTCCTCGCCAGCTCCGACGTTACACATCGAGCAGTAAAACTGGCCGCTTGGAGTGACGCACATGGCCAGATCTCGCGGGATCCTCTGCCGGGAGCGCGCATTGAAGTAAGGGCCTGCGGACACAAGAGGCAGAAGTGAGGGAGGGGGCGGGGCTCGAGGACCTGAGTTCAGGTCCCCAGCATCTACATAAAAGTGTTGTGGCCTGGCTTGTAACCACGGTGCAGAAGGCAGAGACAGGAAGAGTCCCCCTAGCTGCTAGCCAGCTAGCCTAGCCGATGTGAGCTGTAGGTTCAGTGAGAGAACCTGTCTTAAAATATTAGGTGGAGAGCGACAGAGAAAGTTACCCCCAAATTAGACCTCTAGCCTTTGCACACTCAACACACACACACACACACACACACACACACACACACGCACGCATCTCCTCTGAATGTCATTTAGTATAAAAACACTCCACCTGTTCCCATTGTAACCTGTAATTCTAAATTCAAAATCGGACTCTTAACTGAAGAGTTTAAATGAAGGAGAGATGAATGGGTTTTTTTCCTTTAATTATATGTACACAGAAGGTCAACCTACAAACATAAATGATGATTTATGTTTTCCAACTAGTGCCAGGACATTGACTACAGAGCCAAGCCTACACTCAAGTTCTCGTGGCTCTTAGAAACAAATGTTTAGTGACTGCAGCCAAGCATGGCGGCTCGTGCCTATAATTTAGCACTTGGGAGCCTGAGGCAAAGGACTGTGACAAATTAGAAACCAGTGTTAGAAGTACAGTAAACCCATGGCTCCAGCCCAGTCCCTGTATCTGGATTAGAGAACTTAATCTGGGCCATCCCCATCCTAAAATATATTTTCCTTGACATTAACACAGCTAGGGGATGTCCCTTCATCTCGGCCAGCGTTTTAAATACAGCCTAGCCATCTTTGTCTTTTAGTTGACTTTGGTCATAACTAATAATACATTGCGATTACATTCATCAGACTAAAGTTTTTTCTGGCTTTCTGTATTTTGTTATTTCGCTGTCTCTTGTTATTCAGTGAAATCTGTTTTTGGCTTCCTGCTTGTACAAACAGCCCCTGCTGGCATGCATAGCACTGGAGGCTGTGGTGGCCAGGACTAGAATAATCAGGGCACACTTCCATAGACACACGGCTCTCCACGGAATGCACACACCACAAGGATTCCCTAGACAATTCTCACCCATTACCTGTATAAAGACCACACTGAACACGGTGTGACTTAAAGTCAGGAAGCGTGAGTGTGCATGTGTGCTTGCACGTGTCCAGTTTCTTCCTTAGTAGCTCTCTACCTTATATTCTGAGCCAGAGTCAGAGTTCTCGGAGTCTGAACCTGGGGCTTGCTGATGCGGTGAGGCTGTTCGGCCAGTGAGCCCCAGGGGCCTTCCGTCTCCACCTGAGGTGAGAGCTATCAATTGCTGGGCCTGGCTGGTTACCTTTGAAATCGGACTCAAACCCAGGTCTTCACGCTTGCGTGCCTGCACCATCTTCCCAGCCCCCAAGAGGCCCATTTTCTAATGGTCTTTACATAACTCATCTGAGACCTGTTTGTTTTTTAAATAGGACTTATAAAACACACAGGCTACCTGCATTGCTCTGCACTGTGTACATATTCCTCCTGGTGGCCACCATCTTAAATTCACTCCCTTCTTTCCGAGGCCGCCGCTGCCCTGCCTCTGCGGAGTCCCTGGTGAAAGGAATTGGAAATGAGTGAGCCAGCCGAACAAGGCTCCCTTCAGGTCCTCCGCTACCGCCGCCGTGCTCACAAAACTGATCTGTCCTCAGAGACCACGGCAATACCTACGAGAACGAGTGACTCTGAGCTTCGGCCAGACGAAGTCTCTTGGCGTGGTTCTTCCCCTGGTAGTGCGCCTGCGCCACGGCAGGGGAGCTGAAGGAGGCGTCGCACAGCTTGCAGTAGTCATTCTCTGTAGCCAGGATCACCCTGCCCCCTGCCTTACAGGGGCCCGCCTGCCAGCAACGACACGGAAGGAAGAACAGAGTTAGGCCTTCCCTCTCCTCCAAGACCCTTCAGAGCCCTGAGACATAACCACAGCCTAGGGCGTGGCCGCAGACACTGAATTTTATAAGAAAACAAATCCAGGGAAAGAGAGACTGAGACCCTGTGTCTCATTTTGGATTACAATTACCTGTGAACTAAAGCACTAACCAATATCTATTGAAAAAAAAAATGGTTTAAAAGTGTGGACATTCAGGGTAGGAGGTAAGGAAGGAAGGAAGGCTAAAATCTTCTTACCAGGAAGTCTGCTCAAAATCCACCAATAAACAATGAGCATCTACTGTGTACTGAGCAACCCAGCTTAATGAGCACCAACTGTGTACTGGACTCAAAGCCACAAAATTTTGAAAGTTCCAGTCCTACAACCTCTCCAAACTGCCTGTGCCTACATAACCAGGGACAGCACCTCACCAAGCCAGGAAACTAAACACAGATACTAAACTGCACTGGACTCGAAAAAGCTACAAAGTAAACTTGGGGTAGAAGAGAGGTTAAGATTATGGAGACCATACCCTCTCTAGAACAATTGTGTGGGGGGTGGGGGGGAACCTAGCACTTTCTGACCTGGAAGAGAAGACTGTCCAGAGACAGCACAGCGTCTTCACAGTTTACAGAGTCCGTGCTAAACAAAAAGCAGCCTGTGCTATTTTCCCAAGAGAAAAGGAACAGCCACCTGACTCTAAAGCATTCCAAAGAAACTCATAATGTAAAAACCATTCGGCTGGAAGGGCTTCTTTCTGCTGCCACGTTTAGTCTATCTCATTTTCCCATAAATCTGAGGAGGCGGCTCAGCAGGGGAACCTATTTGAAAGAGGAAAACACTCCAGAAAGCAACATTATACCTTGGTGGTTGGGAACAGCAGGCATGGATGAAACAAAATTTTGCTTTGCAACATTTCAAAATATGCAACATCATGGAAAGTTACTTAGTTTTCCTCGGCTTCTAACAAAACCCCAACAAAGCTCATGCTGTCACAGATAGACCAAGCTTTGAATAATGAGGCCAACACTTCCAAGTAACAGCAGATACTAAACGAGGCCAGGGTCCAGGGCTAGATTGAAGCCAATTATAAATTTATCTGGTGTGTGGGATTTAAGACACCATCAAAGCAATCAAGATAAATAATACTTTCAAGGAATTTTTTAGATTTATTTTACTTTATACATGTGAGGTTTTTGTCTACATGTATGTATGCACAACATGTGGACCTGACGCCCTCAGAAACCAGAAGAACTAACTTCCCCTGGAACTGAAGTTTCAGATGATTGTGAGACACCTTGTGGGTGCTTGGAACAAAACCCAGGTCTCAGAAAAGTAGTAAATGCTCTTAACCACTGAGCCAGTTCTCCAGCCCTTCAATGTTTTTATTTTGTTGTTGTTGTTGCTGTTGTTATTGTTTTTATTTTTTTTGTCAGAGCAAAGTGTAGACATCATATTGTCATTTAACCTAAAACTGAGGACAGAGCAATGGACACAATACTGTTCCATCATCCCACTCAGCACGACCAAGTCCAACGAGAGATCCCAAGGCTCAAAGATTTTGGCAGACACAGCTACAGGAGTTAGGAGTACCAAGATCCTTTCCGGGTGTTGCCCAGCCCAACCCTGACAGATAGGCACGGGCCACTGTCGTCATGACCACCTGTACGTGAGCAGGCACTGCCTCACCTGCGGAGGGACGGGAACGAGGGGTGTGGCCACAGGCTCTGCCACGCTGCTCACCCTGGCTGGAGGAGGACAGCTGTTAGCCGCATAATAATTTCGGAGTTTCTTGCCATGGTTTTTACCCTAGGAGTAGACACAAAGCAGCCGATCAGAGAGGACGCTCAATCAGATAGCAATCATCGATGCACCCACCCGGCAGCACCAGCTGTGATGTGCACCCACAACAGACCACTCGCCAGTTGTGGCTCCGTCTTAAAGAACAAGAGTCTGTGCTTGCTCTGTGTTCTGTTGCCGGGGTAAACGTCAGGACCAAAAGCAACTTGGCAGAGGGAAAGGTTTACTTGAGTTTACACTTCCAGGTCACTAGGTCAGAGCACAAACTTAAGCAGGGCCGGATAGAACTCAGGCAGAAACCAGGGATGAACACGGCTTCCCCACTAACTCACTGGCCCCGGCTCAGCTGGCTTTCTTATACAGCCCAGACCCACCCCAGGTAAAGATGGTGACACTGGCTGGGACCCAGACCCTCTAACATCAACTACTAATCAAAACGACATCTCACACACATGACCAAGACCAACCCGACTGAAGCAATCATTCAAATGAGTTTCCCTCTTCCCAAGAGGTTATGTCAAATTAACAGTAATAACTAGCCAACGGCAGAGTCTACCATTTGGTTCTAAGAGAACCATTGTATTTATCTGGAGACAGTAACAATGCCATCAAAAGAAATTAATTTCCTCTAATTTTGTATCTAGAGAAGACTTGAAACCCCCAGTGCTGTGTCCTGCCCAAAGCTTACCACCATCCACACCACTGCTTCAACAGGAATCATGAGATGCTCTGATCTAACTGGTTTCAGAATCAAGTAAAGAGACAGCTAATCCTGTTTTATGAAAACAACCCTTACATAGGGTCACTTCATACAGAGGTCAGTGTGCATGATCCTCCGTTCATTCACTGCTCATCAATCCTGTAACAATCTGCTGATATCGACCATGCCTCCCAGTGGACGGATTGCTGTGGGGGTGGCCACACACGTTCCGAAGGGAACATTAGCAGTGCCATGACTTTAAACCCTTTCAGCTCAGCCCTTATTACGCATCTTGGTGGCTTGTGGCAACACTGTGAACTTCTCCCAAGTCAGAACGGCCTTTCTCACCAAGTTGTAAGTTGTAAATCACAGGAGTCTATTCCTTAATCTAATAAATAAATACAAACTGGAAGAATCAGAAGCACTCTGATGGGGCTGCAGAGATGACCCAGAAATTAGAACAGCTTCCCACCACTGCAGAGGGCTTGGTTCAAGTCCCAGCACCCACATTAGGCAGCTCATAGGCACCTGTCATTGCAATCCTAGGAAAGCAAGGCCTCTGTCCACTCCAAAATACACATGCTACAAATACATTCATGAAGTTATACATATACAATAAATATCAAATAAATCTTTAAAGTTACTCGGAATATGGGTAAAACACTTCATTACTTTTAAACTCGCTGTAAACGTTAAGCCTTCATACCAACATTTACCACCTACTACCTGTAACTCCCAGGAATGAAGTAAGGACCAGCAGACAGCCTAAAGACAGTCAAGTCCCATCCCCTGCTATCCACTGGGCAGCCATACTATTTCCCTGGGACTTGAGAGTCAGGCTTCCAGTCCCCTCTGATTGCTATCTAACATGAACTCTAAGCAATGCAACACCACTGACCCTCCCTCAGGCCTTCTCAGAATGTTCTGTCTTCTGTGGCTCCCTCTTACCCCTTCCTATCTCTATTCTTCTGTCAGACCTCAAGCTCTATGGTGCCCAAGGCCCACCCTTGGACTTGTCTGTGTTCCAACTCTAGTTCACTTTACCTGGCTTGTTACAGACAATGAATAACTGTGTGGCAGATGGTTGTGGTTGTATATTCCTTTTATCCCACCCAGCACTGAAGAGGTAGAGGCAGGTGGTTCTCCATGAGTTCAAGGCCAGCCTTGTCTCCATACTGAGTTCCAAGCTAGCCAAGGCTATACATATATAGTGAGGGTCTATACCAAATAAGCAAATAAACAAAGACATGGTAGTATACACCTGTAGTTCCACGTAGTTGGGAGGCTGAGGAAAGAGGGTCACACAAGTCCAAGGCCTGCCTGGGTAACAAAGTCTCAGAACACAGTACAAGAACAGAGTACTGTGAGAATTCTGAGTGCTTGTGAGAAAACTCAAAAACAAAAAACAAAAAACAAACAAAAAAAACCAAGACACAGTCTTGTGACCTTGGTGTCTTTAAAAAACACCCAACTGTTCTTTTTTTTAAAAAAAGATGATTTATTCATTTATTTTATGCATATAAGTATACCACCATTGATCTCTTCAGACACACCAAAAGAGGGAGTCACACCCCATGACAGATGGTTGTAAGCCACCATGTAGTTGCTGGGAATGGAACTCAGGACCTCTAGGAGAGCAGTCAGTGCTCTTAACCACTGAGCCTCTCTCTAGCCCCACCCAATGGTTCTTAACAATATGTTTTCATGCTCCTCCCAGGTGTATGTACCAGACAGGAGTGGGTTTACTTCACTCTTGTTGTTATTCGTAGGCCTCTATGGAAAAAACATGTTTTACCACAATTGGGCTTGTGCTTGTGGCTGTATACTTTACTCTGGTGACTCTCCACCCTCAGAGCATAAACTGTCAGATGCTCTGAATAAAGCCAGCTGTTGCGCGGTCCACCTCATCTTTAGGTCCCACTGTCCCACAGCCGTACCACCAACATGAGCGGTAAACACCGGGCTAACTCAAATAAGAACTGAGGAGGGGTGAGGGGCACTCGCAGGGCCTGAACACATGCCTTGCATGAGCGAAGCCCTGGGCCCATGCCCAGCACCACCCTTCCCACGCTCTCTGGCAAACCCCACTGTAATTAATAGTTACTGTGGATGAGAAACATCACTAACTAAGCAAAAGTGTGATGAGAAATAAAAACACACATGTGGTCTCAAAATATCCGTCCATATGATCCTTACTCAACAGGGAAGCAGCAGCTTTTCCAAGGAGATCCTAGTAGGCACCACCCTAATTAGATAATTAGCACTGTGGAAGCGCCCCTGACTCATGCAGCAGAAAGGACACTGCATTGTGTCTGTAGTACTCCACGTAGCCTAAACTCAATTAAACCAGCAAAATCTGCAACACTCAACAAAACCATTCTTCAAAAACTATAAGACCATTAAAGAAAAACAAAGATGAAGAAGAGGAGGTGGTGGAGGAATGGCCTGTCTAAGTTAAAGAAAACATTAAAACTTCATGTACATTTTAATTTTGGACTAGTCACCAGAGGCAAAAGGGGTAGACAGTGGAGAAACAACAACAGTTTGCAAAGCACAGAGAGCACAGTTTCCATCTGTGTTGGCACTTTGGTGTGCTTGGGGTGAGTTTGTTGTTGTTTCTGTTTCCTAAACAGCGTCTAGGCAGCTCAGGCTGGCTTAGAACTCACTATGAAGCCAAGCCAAACATTTGACCACCCTACAGTCTTCCCGCCACCTCCCAAGGTCTTGTCTACATGCCAAACACCCAGCTCAGGATCTGTGTCCTAGCGTTGATAACTGTACCTCTATGTAGACCATCCATACTTGGAAAACTGGATGAAGCTCAAGTCTGTATGACTAAGATGATTCAAATGAGAAGCAGTAGTCAAGTTTTCCAAATCCTTAAGAAAGGGCTATAAAAGGAACCAATCCTCCGCTTGCACAATCCATGCGTGACACCTTGTCCCACTGCAACCAGGGACCACTCTCAGTAGTCAGGCACAAGGAACTGTTTGGACTACCTGATACGCATGACATGAAGGTGCTGTGTCAAAAATCACCATTTTCTGTAAAGATGGCGCCATGGTATAAACGCTACAATGCTGGTGTTCGAACATGACAAAGAGAAACTGGCGAGCACTCCCTTGCAGTAAAAAGGTGAAAGTTCCCAACTTAATAAGGAAGGGAAAAATAATACGCTGCGTGACTCACGTCCATGCTGAGGACAGATTTATTCATGAATTGTGAAGGATGGAAAGTATATGCTGGACCATAGCCACCCTCAGACCACACCAGTGACAGCCATGTGCACACGTGCCCAGTTGAACTGGTGAATGCGTGTGTCGGAAAGCATGACACCTATAGGAGTGGTGCCATCCAGAGTGTCAGGCAACCTCTGGAGGAGGGTCACAAAATGACAGGCAGCCCCGGGGATGAGAAGAGATTACTATATAAAAATACCAGTCAAAAATTCAAAATCGTGTATATCATTACATCGCTGTATTTCAATAAATTGGGCAGGAACAAGAAGAAAATCAGTCATCAAGGGATAGGGATTGTAAGGTTTCCAGATAGGGGGAATGAATGTGTGTCACAGAGGACATTTTTTTTTTAATTTGTTAACTGTCTCCAGAGCTTAGATAATGGATGAAAACAAACAGAAAGTTTTCTACTACGTGCTGACCAGAACAAATTCTAAAGACCCAGACACATCCATCAGTATGAGATTTCAGGCTCAAAGAATAAAAGAGGAGCCTGAAACCTTACAGGGAAGGAGAGAGAGGAAGGGACAATTAAAACAGGCTGCCTACAAAGAAATAAAACCCAGGGGAAGGTTTCCCTTCTACAGTAGGCGAGCCTAAACAATGGAGAACAGTATTCATTCTACCTAGAGCTCTGCTTCTAGCACAGCACAATGCAGACACTTTTTTTGAAATGTAAACGATGAGAAACGTTTTACTTTGTGTTACTTCTTCATATTATTTTAAAGTGAGGTTTGCTGGAGACTTAGGGTTTCTACTACTGTGATAAAACACCAAGAGCAAAGCCAACTGAAAGAAGGAAGCATTTACTTCAACTCACAGCTTACAGTCCATGACTGCGGAAGCCAGCAGAAGTGAAGCCGAGCTGTGGGGGGTTTGGGGGGATGCTGCATGCTGGCTCGCTCCCTGCGACCTGCTCAGACCATCCAACACCAGCTGCCCAGGTGAGGCATTGTACCCAAGCACATCAATCAATCAATCAATCAAGAAAATGCCCCCTCCCACAGACTTGCTCACAGGCAATTATAGAGGCATTTTCTCAATTGAGCCCCTTTTCCCAATTGAGTCTAACTTGTGTTGGGAGGACATAAAGTAACCAACAGTTAGGATACACAATTACATTTGTTCTCTCTTCCTTGGGTTACTGTGACCATACTGCATTCCGAGGAAACAAAACAAGGGGGTGGGGGGAGGATAAGGAAGAAGATAACAATGTTTAGAAAATAGTCACCCAAGGAACAATGAACAGAGGTACAAAGTTGAAGGTGTGAAACAAGCGGGGGGGGGGGGGGGGGGGGGGGGGGGAAAGGGGGGGGACACGGGGACACGGGGCAAGAAGGAGAGACCTGAGGGACAAAGGAGCATCCCATGTGATGATGTGGGTCCAAGTCTGTGGAGGAGGGGTGGTGTGACGTAAGAGAAAGGAGGAAGAGAAAAGCAACTGAAATTCCAGAAGTAGGAAAGGCTACACAAGGAGTCGGGATCTGATGGGAAACAACTAACACAGATCTAGAGAAGAAATCAGTGGGCTTCATGCAATGAAACTGACTGTGAACAACAAGGAGACAGACTGGAGAGGTAATATGGGCAGGAAAGACAGCGATGGGTTTATTTAAGGCATGTGAGTCTTCCTCCTGTTCTCAAGAAACCCAGTAGAACGTCAAGGAAAAGCAACACAATTTCGAGTTTGTAACCTACATATGGATCAACATAAAGAAGACATGATTCTAAGCAACTTTAATGTCACCCACGTGAACACCTGAGTTCGTAGGACCCCAACCCCAAGTGTAAATGAAAAGGAATGACTGAGCTGGACGCTGTTGCTCTCTTCCTGAGGACCCAAACGTCTCATGTCAGTCTTCAACAATTGGAAGCAACAGAGTGTGGAATTGTAAAACCCCAGCACATCCATGCTGAAAGCGAGAAAGACAGGAGAAGAAGACACACAGCACGTGGGACGTGCCAGCAAGCATCCACTGTGCCATCATGAGTTCTTTGTTCCACAGACATTACCTAGAGTGACAACATAGTTTCTCAAGTTGTTTAAGCTGGTGAGATGGCTCAGTGGTTAAGAACACTGACTGCTCTTCAGAAGGTCCTGAGTTCAAATCCCAGCAACCACATGGTGGCTCACAACCATCCATAATGAGATCTAATGCCCTCTTCTGGAGTGTCTGAAGACAGCTACAGTGTACGTACATATAATAAATAAATAAATCTTAAAAAAAAAAAAAAAGATGGAAAACATTACCAGTATCAAATGTCACCAAGATGGCAAGAGAGACACAGCTAGATTTGGCCTACCAGGTCATTGGTGACCCCAGGAGGACCAGAGAACATGGTGGACAGGGGAATAGAAGGGAACTGACAGCACAGAGTTGGAAGGAATATCACCCCAGGCCCCCACAATAATAGGAAGGGCCTAGAGAGCCCTACTCTCTTGAATACCATCAATAAAGTTCACTGTATTCCACCCCCCCAAAGTTCTGACTTTTAGGCAAGTCTTTGGGAGCATTTTCTTGATTAACAACAGACATAGAATGGCCCCGCCCACCAGGGGCAGTGCCAGCCCAGGGCAGTGAGTCCTGGGGTGAATGAGAGCAAACCGAGCCACCCAGAGGACGAAGCCAATAAGGGACATTCTTCCACAGCCTCTGCATCGGCTCCTGCCTCGACTCCCCTCAGTGACAGAGTGTGACCTGAGAGATGTAAGCCGAAATACCACCCTACAACTTAGTTTTGGTCATGGTGTTTTATCACAACCATAGAAACCTAAGACACAAACTGGTATCAGGAGTAGTGTGTGACTATGTGTTTGGGAGGCTGGGGGGCAGGGGATTGTGGAAGGACTTTGAGTATTTAGAGCTTAGCAGGATCCTGTGGAAACTTAGAAGATAATGCTGGGATGGGTGCTGAGGATAGAAGCCTGGCTTGTGAGGTTCAGAGGGAAGTTGGAGAGTCACAGTCTCTATAAGGGATATGCATTATTTTCATATAAGAATCTGTGGTTCTAGTCAGCTGAAGCTGAAGAATTTGGCTGTGATTACCAAGAGACCAGAACTACTAAAGCAAAACCTTTGCTTTGCTGAGACAATCAATACTGGTCAGCTGGGGCTGAAAAATCTACTGTGAGTAGGAAGAGACCAGCACTGCTGAGATGAGAAGTCTTCCTGTGAGTGTTTCTCAGAGACAACACACACAGCTGTGGTCCAGAGCGGGTTAAGGCTGTACCTTGTACTGGCAGCCTAACTTGGTAATGTGCAAGACTTTCTCAAGTGGCGCTGGGTTTGAAGGCATGAAGGGGTCACAAGGAGCGGCTGAAGGTCAGCGCTGTGAGAGGCCAGGAGAGGCTCTTGGTGAAGGTGCAGCCCGCTCTGGTGGAGACCACCAACAATCCCAGCAGCTGTGGAGTAGAGCGTGCCTGAAGCTGTGAGACAAGCTGTGTACCGTGGATGGCAGGGTCCGAGAGCTGAAGCCGCTCAAGTCTTTGCGCCCAGGAGACCATGAGTCCCCGATGTCGGACACTGAGCGTCACACCGCTGGGGTTTGGTTTTGCTCTGGCTTGAATGTTAACAGTACCCTGGTTCTTTCTTCTTGGAGTAAGAAAGTATTTAATTTTTTTTTCCATTTTGTAAAACCCACAGCTATGAATCACATTTCAGAGAATACTTAGATATTTTAGAGAAGACTATGAACTTCTAAAGAGATGTAGAATTTTAAAGAAAACTTGGACTTTTAAAATAGTGACAATTTTAGAGACTGCAGGATATTACCCTGTATATTATGAGATTGATATGAGATCATTGGGATGATATGGTTTAATAAGTGATGTACTTGTGACAAATACAGCCAAATGACAAGTGGCCAAACGTGCTGGTTGTTTTGTGCCAACTTGACACTACCTTGGCAATCTGGGAAGATAGGATCTTAACTGAGAAATGCCTTCCTAAGAGAAGCCTGTAGAGAAGTCTGTAGTGGATTTTTCTGGATTAGTGATGGACAGAAGGGCCATCCCATGGAGCGTGGTACCCCCGGATGGCAGATGGTCCTGGGGTGTGTACAGTATAAAAAGGCAAACCAAGCAGGCCACAAGGTCCAGGCTACTAAACAGCATTCCTCCACGGCCTCTGTCACAGCTCCTGTCTCATGCCCACAGCGACGCAGTGTAACCTGAGAGTGGGAAGCTGAAATAAACCTTCTCCCACCCCAAGTTACCCTGGGTCCTGGTGTTCTATCACAGAACTAGAAACATCAAACCCAAACATTCTAAACAACAGAAACCCCTGTCAACCACTTTGGATCTATATAGATTCCAAAGTACCTAGACCACTTAGGAAAAGGCAAAAACCCACCCACACCTCAAGAGTATTTTGACCGTTCATGTGGGTAAGAAAATTTTGCATTTAGCATCATAGACCTAAAACAGCTTAGTTTCTCTCATCAACGTGGTTAATGTGACACACATCTGGATACCAAGCACAATCTATGTTTATGATGGACTTTAGAAAAGTGTTTTGTGTAACTAGTTCTTTTCAACATGAATATGCAAAATTTTATGTAAGTATGTAAAAATTAGCTGAGGCCTGGAGAACTGGCTCAGCAGTTAAGAGTACTTGCTCTTGCAAAGGACAGGTAAGGTCCCCAGCACCCACACAGTGGGTCCTACTCACCTGTAATTCCTGTCCCAGGGGAGCCCACATCCTCCTCTGACCTCCATGGGCACCAGGCACACACTTGGTACACAGATATGCATGCATCCAGAGCACATACACACATACCATAACAATTAAATTTTAATAAAAACAATATAAGGTGAGATTAGAAATACTGACATCCATGCAAACCTGGATGGGTGATATTAAACTGTATCTAAATCCGCGGAACACTGTAATGGATACCAAAGTTTAGCCAGCTGAGAAAGAATGGGAAATGAAGACCTTTTTTGGTCTAGTTATTCCAGGTCAAACTCTGAAAACAGCAAAAGGCAGAGAAAAGGTAAGAGGAGGGACTAAGCGTAAAGGGAACGTCACTGCTGTTTCAATTTATATGGGAAGATGCAAACATAGTGTGTGCACATTCCTGAGCGTGCAGAAGCCAGCTGATGCAAAGCGTCTTCCTCTACTGTTCTCTACCTTATCTTCTGAGATACTGTCTCCTGCTGTAAAGAGAATATCTTGTGTATTGTGTGGATGCATCACCTGTCAATTAAAAAGCCTATGCAGTCTATGGCTTAGGCAGGAAATAGAAGGAGGGACATCCAGGAGGCAGAAAGGATTCTGGGATAGAGCCAGGCACGGGATGATCCTCCCGGGAAGATGTGAAGAGATAGATGCATGGTACCTGAGCACAGGAAACCAGCCACGGGTTAAAAGAATTGAGTTACCTACGTTATGATCTAGTCAGAGAAGAGCCTAACCATATAGCCAAGGTATCTGTAAACATACTTTGAGTCTGAGTCTTATTTCTGAGAGCATGGGGTTGGGAGAAGAGCCAGGCCAAACACCTACATGTCACTGAACCTGGAACTTGTCCTTTTGGCTAGACTGGCAGGCCTTGGCATCCTCCTGTCTCTGACTACTCCATCCCCCCTCATTTGACCCCCCCAAGGGCTGCCTGGGATTATAGTTGAGAGTGATACTCAACTTTTCCCTGGGATGGGAGTTCTGAACTCACACAGCACTTTACCAAATGTACCATCTCCCTAGCCCACATACTGTTTAGTATGTTAGTATGTTTAGTATGTTAGTATATTTAGTATGTTAGTATGTTTAGTATGACTGGAAACCACTGAATTTAGCATCACAGGTCTAAAAAAGCTTAGTTTCTCTCATCAACGTGGCTAATGTGGCACATATCTGGATACCAAGCACAATCTATGTTTACGATGAACTTTAGAAAAGTGCTTTGAGTAACTCCGTTCTTTCTTCATATGAATATGCAAATTAGCGGAGACACTTCTAATTTTCAAGAAGGACACTTAGTAAACTTTATTCATGTAATTTGCTTTGAAAATCAAAATGTGGACTGCAGGAGAGCCCAGCAGACAAAGGCACCTACCACCAAGCCTGGGTTTGACCCCATACACACATACACACACATACGTAAGTGTAAACAAATTTTCTGTTACTTTCTTTCTCAAAGCCGCTCTTCCTCTGGTGTTTGTGCTGATGAGATCCTATTACATTTCTTCATAACAGATTTGCACTACATAATCCAAGCATGCAGATAAATTTTAATAAAATAAAGACTCATTTCTCTCCCAACACTTTAAGTTATAACCAAAGCCATACTTTTAAAACTGAAAAATTAGGTAGAGTCATTAAAAGCTAAACGACTCGGCTGAGGCTGCTTCCCAGCTAAATGGCTGGGCTAAAAAGCCTGGGGCGTAAACCATGTGTGATGGCTCCCCACAGCTGGGGAAGACAGCCCCCATGAGGAACGTGAAGAAGTCAGAAGTGGAGGTGAGGCTAAGAGGAGAGGCTAAGGAGCAGTCGCTACTGTATCCTGAGTACTGGAATGTGATACAGTTGGACTTCAGTTAACAATGGCTGCTTATGACACTGGGTAATATAAAACTCCAAACCCACAGAAGCAGCTCACTAAGGAGGGTCAGATAATACAGAGGGCCTGGCCACTTACAAGCATGTGACTGAGATCACAGATGTGATATCACCCTGAAATAACAAGCAAAAAGCAGGTCTTTCATCCTACAACCAAGCTTCACATGTGTGCCTCTTTCGTCACAACCACTGGCGTTACCACCAGCCTGCACTCCTGCCTCCGCCTGCCGCTGGTGCTGGGGAGTCCGGGCTCCCTGTCTTTCCACTGCCCTAATAGCTTTCTTTATTAGCGCTCAGTTAGGCCTACTCACTTAGGCATCTTTCAGTCTGACATTTTTCTGATTGATGTGAACAGGGCCTCAAATAAGCCAGCATATTCTGGAGTTCCTGGATACTATGTAGCAAGAATGTCTTGAACATTCTTTTATTTACCCCTAATGCCTCTACCTTCCAAGTGCTAGAATCACAGGGGCTCTGGGCTAACCTTGCTACAGTTTCCTTCTGTGATGGGCCACCTGTTCTTCTTGGTTACATAGGATCACGCTACTATTCTTCCATACATTCTCATGCTGACGACTTCTCTTATAGAGATCCAAATCTCAGACACTGGAGATATGGCTCCGTCAGTAAAGCGTCTGGTGCAGGAGCAGGAGGACCTGAGTTCAGAGACCTAGGATAGTTTCTGTCTCCTGGTTTTTGAGATGGGATCTCATGAAATAGCACTTGCTGGTCTACAGCTCACTGTATAGGCCAGTCTAGCACCGAGGAGGCAGAGACAGACAGATCCCTGAGGCTCTCACTGGCCCACCAGCCTAGCCAGCGGGCTCTGAGTATGGCAAAAGACCCTATAGCTGTCTCCTGTGAGGCTCTGCCAGAGCCTGACAAATACAGAGGTGGACGCTTGCAGCCAACCATTGGACTCAGCACGGAGTCCCCAATGAAGGAGTTAGAGAAAGGAATGAGGAGTTGAAGGGGTTTGCAAACCCATAGGAAGAACAATATCAATCAAACAGACCCCCCCAGAGCCCCCAGGGACTAAGCCACCAACCAAAGAGTACATATGGAGGGACCCATGGCTCCAGCTGCATATGTAGCAGAGGATGGCCTTGTTGGGCATCAAGGGGAGAAGAGGCCCTTGGTCCTGTGAAGGCTCGGTGCCCCAGTGTAGGGGAAGGCCAGAGTGGTGACGTGGGAGTGGGTGGGTGAGCACGCTCATAGAAGCAGGGAGGGGGGATGAAAGAAGGGGGTTCTGGAGGGGAAACCAGGAAAGGGGAAAACATCTGAAATGTAAATACATAAAAACAAAAAGAAAGTATGGTAAAGAATGGTTGAAGACGACACCCAACCCCTACCTCTGTCCTCCAAATATAGTCACACACATGTGCACCCATACATAGGAATGTGTACAAACACACCATGCACACACAATCCAAAGTTCACTTCTTAGATCTGCTCTCTTCCGCACTGCTCTGATAGAGACACACAAACTCCTCTGCCTTGCTTTAAAGGCAGAGGGAAGAGAAGGAGAGAGGGAGGGAGGCAGGAAGGGAGGGAAGAAAGGAAGAAGGGAGGGAGGGAGGGAGGAAAGAGAGGTGCACCTCAATAATTATCGGTACCACTGGCCTTATTCAAACCTTTGCTTCCAATCTAACTTAGAGATACACACTGTCACACCAATCCTCACTTTTTTTTAAATTAGGCTCTACTTTCTTTTGGGGTATAGGGTGTAATACTGGGTCTCATGTAACCCAGGCTAACGTCAAACTCGATCATCAGCAGAAGCTTGCCACAGCCCAGCGCTGGGCAGGGTCTGCATCCTCCATACCCACCTGACTCTTTTCTCCTCTAGTTTTTAACTCTCATGTTTGACTATTGATTTTTGTTCTGCAACCAACCATCTTTCTCTACCCCCGCCCCAACTTTTCCATTTAAAATTTTTATTCCTGGGGAATTTTTCTCATTTTTTATTTCTGTTTTCTGGTTTATTTACCCACTGCATCATGGAGGAAACAGGAATCATCTACAAATTTACAAATCTTGTCAACTAAAAAGTTTAGAGCAAACACATAAAAATATATAATTTCTTAAAAAGTTGATTTCATTATTAGTTTAAGCCTAAAGCCAATGATTTTTTTCCATCAAACTAAATTCTCTGTGCAAAACCAAAAGTTTCTATCAATATACAGACTTAAGAGTCACAAAACTGTATTGGGGAAGAGCAACCTAAGGTATAATATAACCCACACAAACACATTAAACTCATACATTGCCTGATTTTCCCTAAAAGTCATAACTACGCAAAAGGTAAAGAACAGTCTTATGCCTAAGAATGAAGTAAGAAGGGCTTCAAAGAGCTAAAAACTTCAGTACCCAACTCATCCTTGATTTTTGCCAACTGAGTCTTGGGCAAAACTGAACATCTCACAAGAATAATTGCCAAAGCGAGGTACACGCATGTCTGTTTAAGATGGGTCATCCTCAGATCTGTTACAGAGAATTCTACTCTGCTGATGGGAGCAAACAAACCTGAACAAGGCAGAGCGACAGGCCTTCTCTTCCCAAGGAAATATTTCAAATGCAGGACAAACTGCTCAATTATCCATCTTAGTATCAACCAAAATTAAGTAAAGAAAAACCTTTTTTTTTTTTTTTTTTTGGTTTTTTGGTTTTTCAAGACCGGGTTTCTCTGTATAACCCTGGCTGTCCTGGAACTCATTCTGTAGACCAGGCTGGCTTCTAACTCAGAAATCCACCTGCCTCTGCCTCCCAAGTGCTGGGATTACAGGCGTGCACCACCACTGCCCAGCCAACAAAACCTTTAAAATGGAGAAAAGTGTGAGGAGCTGACAAACTTCGGAGTGAATGTGTAGTGCTAACATGAGCTGTGTCAGGCACCCAGAGCCCAGGGACTCATGGGAATGGCATGGCCTTCCTCATCCCCTGAACTAGAACACTGTTCTTAACAGGGTGTACAGAAAGAACCAAGAAACAATGGCTGCCGCATGAGAGTGCTCCCCTGTGGAGTCCCCCTCCCAACAGTAGCTAACCTGCCTCCTCCGGCTCCTGCTCCAGTGCCGAGTTCCCTGGCCACTGCATTCTAAAGCATTCCCAGCAGAGAGAGATCACTGCCCACCGGATCCCCATTTTCTAAATGCTGTCTGTCTTTTCTCCTTTTCTGTCACCTCTGTCAGGTCAATCTGAAAGCAGTAGAGATGGTAACAGCAAGGTATAGTTTCAGGCAAGAAGAATTGCTTTATAACTAGGAGCTCACTCAAGCCGCCACATCCCATCCCTGGCTGGACCATGGGCTTGTTCAAGCATGTGAGTCTATGGGGGCCATACCTAGCTATAACGTAATACAAAATACACTTAGTCCAACTTCAGAAGTCCCAGAGTCTATCTCAACAATGTCCTAAGTCCAAAGTTCAAATCTCTTCTATGATTCATGCAATTTCTTACTTGTAATACCTTTTAAAATTAAAATCAAAAAACAGATCACATTCTTCCAACATAATTTGAATATGCTTGGCCCATGGGAAGTGGCACTATTAGGAGGTATGGCCTTGTTAGAGGAAGTGTGTCACTGTGGAGGCGGGGCTTTGACGTCTCCTATATGCTCAGGTCTAGCCACTGTGACCCAGTCTCCTCCTGGCTGCCTTTGGATCAAGGTGTAGAATTCTCAGCTCCTCCAGTACCATGTTTTTCTAGATGCTCCATGCTTCCCACAATTACAATAATGAACTAAACCTCTGAAACTGTAAGCCAGCCCCAATTAAATGTTGTCCTTTATGAGAGCTGCCCCGGTCATAGAGTCTGTTCACAGCCATGAAAACCCTTAACTCAGACAGGATCCAGCATTCTCTTCTGGCTTCTATGTCTGCCGGCATGCACATGTGCATAATACATACACGCATACACATAAAAACACATAAATAAAAACTTAAAAATAGACCCTATACCCTCTCCTAGTTCCCCATTTACTCTTAGACAATAATATCCTTTCGAATGATCTTTTCCACAGTCTATTCTACATGGAGATAAAATGCTTTAAAATCTTAATATTCAGTATCAGTTCCCTCCAAATACTAAAAGAAACTAAGGTATGTTTATGATGAAGGTAGGACTTAGTAACTCAATACCTATTACTCTCTTTATAAAAAGTCAGCTGTACCAGGGCACATAGGAAAAGTCTTAAGTAAAAGAAAGCATAAGACTCATGTGGTAGGTAGCATTGAACTGACGCAAGTTGTACAAACTTTAGAACAATTTTACACTGAATTATTGTAGCACATTTATACATTCTCCTCCGAACAATAGGCAGAACCCACTGTGTGAAACATGGTACGCCATTCTCTAGCTCTCTGAGTTTTCCAACCACAACTGGCCATATCTGGAGAGGCAACTTGTGGCCAGATGGTGCCCAAAATGTTCACCCCACTGACACCATCTAACCAAACCGGCATCCAAAATGCTCACCCTGCGGACACCTGCTGCCCTTTCCCTCTCTTACCTGATAGTGTGCCTGGGCTTGCTGAGCGGAGTTCAAGGTGACATTGCAGAGTTTGCAGAAGAGGGGCTTACACAGCTCCTCCAGGGCAGAGTCTGGCTCCCCTCTCTTAGCTAAATCCTCTTCCCCTGCCAGAGGCAAGGATGCTTCCTGCCCAAAAGCCTTCTGTGGCGGGAGCTGCAAGGTCCTTGTGGGCCTGGCAGCCACTGACATAGGAGGAGAGGTTGAGGGCTGATTAGGTAAAGGAAGCCAGACCTGCTGCAAAAGAATCATCAGGCAGGAAAGCCACGAGCATAATCCAGGTAGGTGACCAAGGGTGGAGTCTTCAAACCTAAAGCAACCGGGAAAGAAAATTAAAATGAGAGTTCAGCAATGTGACGGAGAAATGACACCAAAGTCACTTTTCTCTCCAAGCCCAGCTTGGGGGCATCTCACCCTGACCTTAGCCTAGCAGACGTCCCCTGCCTGGCTATCCCCACTCACATAAGGCTTCTCCCTGAGAACAGCTTCAGTGATTTGCCTTTATTTTGTTTGGCTCAGTTCCAACCATCATCCCTCTGGTCATGGACATTAATTAGCAGCACTGCATCCATGGGCAATTAAGCTGAAAAGTCACATGGCTGGAAATCGACATGTAAGGTCATCCAGACCCCACTCCTCTAGAGAGCTGAGACACTCCTGACGGTCATATTCATAACCCAAGCAAAAAGGGAAAAACCACCAGGTAAGAAACTCTTCCACCCAAAGGATGTCAAAGAGTAGAAGATTATCACCTCTCAGAATCTCCTTTCCTCTCTTCTTTATTCTTTTTTTCCCTTTATGCACTTTGTTTTATTTTTGCCGTTTGTGTATATGCGCGAGTGCACATGTGAGCGCGCCCGTGTGTGTGTGTGTGTGTGTGTGTGTGTGTGTGTGTACGCGTGCACTCGAATGCCACAGCTCTTCCCACCTTAAAAACACATGTGTGGGTGGGGTTGCAAATTGGTACAACCACTCTGGAAATCAGTCTGGCGGTTCCTCCAAAAACTGGGCACCTCACTTCCAGAAGATCCTGCTATACCACTCCTGGGCATATACCCAGAGGATTCCCCACCATGTAATAAGGATACATGTTCTACTATGTTCATAGCAGCCCTATTTATAATTGCCAGATGCTGGAAAGAACCCAGGTATCCCTCAACAGAAGAGTGGATGCAAAAAATGTGGTATATCTACACAATGGAGTACTATTCAGCCATTAGAAACAATGAATTCATGAAATTCTTAGGCAAATGGATGGAGCTAAAGAATATCATACTAAGTGAGGTAACCCAGACTCAAAAGGTGACTCATAGTATGCACTCACTAATAAGTGGATATTAACCTAGAAAACTAGAATACCCCAAACATAATCCATACATCAAATGAGGTACAAGAAGAAAGGAGGAGTGGCCCCTTGTTCTAGAAAGACTCAGTGAAGAAGTATAGGGTAAAACCAGAATGGGGAAGTGGGAAGGGGTGGGTGGGAGGACAGGGGGAGAGAAGGGGGCTTATGGGACTTTCGGGGAGTGGGGGGCTAGAAAAGGGGAAATCATTTGAAATGTAAATAAAAAATATATCGAATAAAAAAAAAAACACACATGTGTGTACCTAAGAGGCAAAGCAGCATTTTACCCATCAGCCACCTCTTCTCTCTGCTTTTTTTAAGACAGGGTCTCACATAGCTAGGGTGGCCTCAAATTTGCTATGTTGCTGAGAAAGACTTTAACTCTTTTTTTTTTTTGAAATGTCTCAAAATACAAACTATTTTCTTATACTTTAAATTCCGTAAAATTGCTAAATAAGTAACACAGTGCAGAACTTGTGAGACTTATAACATGAAAAATATGTTTGACAGCACATTAATTGCCAGCTTTGCCCCTTTTGTGTTCCTGCCTCAACCTCCCAGCTATTACCATCATAGTCCTGCACAGCCACTAGTCAGATAGTTAAGGCATTTCTACCACTTGTTGAAAGGTGGGTGAAATCTAGAAAGAGGGCATTAAATGTAACAGATGTAAATGAATTGATACTCCTAAGCAAGCAACAGTAGCTAAGTAACTGAATCATCGGCTCTGGAAGGCAGAGAGGACAGCAAAGGCCTATGGGATGTGCTGGTAGGAAGACTGAGTATTGTTTTGCTTTTGTTTTTAAGTTGAGTTAGTTATCAATATTTTAAAAAATCAAAAGCTTCACAGAATCAAGTAATGAAAGAGTAATCTGACAACACTACACCCACCTCCTCCACCACACACAACCAGCGATTTGGTGCCAAGAGCACCAACTCCACCCCCGGGGCCAGCCTGCTCCCAGCCCCCTCAACCCTACTCAGGGCATTGACTTGGTGTGATGACTCTATTCCATCGAGCCTTGGACTAAGGCCTTGCAAAATCAAAAAGTATCCTCCATTAGGAGGTAAATTCCCTATTCAATAAAGCATCCAGATTGAAAAATGTCCAACCAAGTAATGAACTACACTATCCTAAGTCCTACGGTGGTTATCATTTCAGTTGTTGACTTGGCAGGATCTAGACATACCTAGAAAAAGGAATCTCAATAAGGAATGATGCAGGTGGGCTGGAGGGATGGCTCAGTGGTTAAGAGCACTGACTGCTCTTCCAGAGGTCCTGAGTTCAATTCCCAGCAACCACATGGTGGCTCACAACCATCTGTATTGGGGTCTGGTGCCCTCTTCTGGTGTGCCTAAAGGAGTGATGCAGGTTAGGTTGGGTGTCAGCGTGCCTATAAGGGATTTTCTTGAATAGGTTAAGGTGGGACGCCCCACCCTAAGTGTGGGTCGCACCCTGTATGGGTCCTGAACTGCATCAAAAGGAGACAGAATTGAACACCAGAACTATTCTCTTCTGATTGTGGACTTGATGTGACCAGTTGCTTCAGGCTCCTGTTTGCCTAGGCTGCCCCACCATAACAAGGCACCTTGAACTCTAAGACAAACCCTTTCTCCCTTAAGTTGCTTTTGCCAGAACATTTTATCATACCAACAAAAAAGAAACCAAGACTCTATTCTGTTTTCCTCAGAATAGACCCACTATGTTCCACTCCCTCTATATCTTTATCCGAGTCTTCCTGCTCCTGGGTTCAAGGCCAGCCTGGTCAACACAGTGAGTTCTAGGACAGCCAGGGCTATGTAGAAAGAGTGTGCCTCAAAAAAACAACAACAACAACAAAGTCTACACTTCCCTCCTGCTAGGAGTATTGTTAAAACTCCTTTTCTTGGACAATAGATGCAGTGTCTGCAGCTGCTGAGGTTGCCAGTCTGTAATGAAGATGTGTCGGCTAGGACACACACAGACTTACTAAAATGACTCAAGCAAGCTTTAAAAAGTAAAAGACTATTTAGTACATTTGGTAGACACACACTGAAGAGGAGCCACAATACTTTTCATTAATCATAATAGCTAGAAAAGGATAATAATCAACTACTCAACTACATATCTCTGGAAACACAAAGAAGTGTGGTGAATAGCCCAGGTTTTGTATTTTGATGCTAATTCCCCTCCTGGGAGGGGCAGCAGATGAGGAGTTAATCACGTATACAGGTGCCTCAAGAACCTTCTCCCCACCTTAACTTTCCAAATAAAGGCTAGAGTGAGTGACTGGGCAGGAGGAGGGAAGAGGGAGCTGAGGGTTTTGGGGGGGGAGAGGAGAGAGGGAGGAGAGACGATCACAGAAGTGGAAGGAAGCACGTGGCAAGTTTTGTGGGGTCTCATACCTGGGAACAGAGGAGTGTAGTGGGAGACCTGCCCAATCTAGGCGGATAACTTGTATTCATATTGACTGTGTTGTGATTTCTTTAACCGGGTAATTTGGGTCGGAGATTTACCACAACATGATTAGTCGTAAATTTTAGCAATACTTTTCATTAATCATAACAGCTAGAAAAGGGTAATAATCAACTACCCCTATCTCTGGAAACTCAAAGAAAAGATTTGATACATTTAAAGGGGGAAGTTTCTCTGAAACAATATTATTTCTCCCAACTAAGACATTCAGAGAGCAAAAATGATTATGGCTATTGGAGGCAGGGTAACGAAACCATCTTTTTAAATAGTATATAACGGACCATGTCATTCTGGCCCTAAGTCATCCAGATTCTCTGTTAGGTCATAGAGAAAGGACAGAGCAGGATATCAAAACATCCGGATATAGAAAATCAGTAATATACAAAGAGAACCGAGTCAGCCTGCTCCCAAGGCATGCCTGGGCTTGTTCCTTACATGCTTACTCCCACCTGATGAAACCCCGGCATGCATGTGTTGCCCCCAGTATCATGCAGCGGTCCAGCACAAGCAAGGCCCTCCTCCCAGCAGAGGCACAAAAAGGCCTTATGCCAGAGCAAAACACTGGCCAGGGTGGGGTGAGGGTGTTTATAGTGCAGGTTTACCTATTATTACATTGTATTTTCATAATGTTCAAAGAAAGAATAGAAACCTCAAAAATACAATATAACAATATAAAAAAATAACAATATTTAACAATCAACATAAGGCTAACCCCCCTCCCAAAATGTCTCTATAGGTGACAATCACAACAGGTATTATATTTGAGTAAAAAATAAATAAGTAACTCTAAAATAAATAAAACCAAAGCTTCATTGAATACACAAACTGAAATGCAAAGACTCAAAAACATACTCAGATCCGTTCAAACTGCTGCATTCATTTATGAGACTAATTTAGAAGCTGATATAAAAATACTTCTCAGATCTCAAAATCCATCCGATTGGATGTGTGAGATGGCATACACGAAGGATGCACAAAGCTTCATGTCCTAATTTGGAAGGGAGCTCAGTGACACTAAAGAAAATCACAGCTCCACCATGTACCGGTCTGGAGGAAAATGAATGACCACAGCACAGGTTTCCATGGCTGGGCTGGGGCCTACTCCTCACCGGCTGTACCGCAAACAACAGCCTCCCCTTAGCAGAAACCGACCCAAGGCAGAGAAGAGAATCCAGGAACAGGTTCCTGGCGTCCGGGAAAAGTAGGGAAGGCTACCCCTGGGTATTCCGGAGAAGAGAAGACAAGAGAGAACCTTACTCAGAGGTCACCAAAACGTGGCAGGCAGAAAAACAGCCCTGGCAGGCTGCTTTACATCCCAGAAGGAAGCTGAGAAGGGGAGGAGGCCGTGGCGACCCAGGCTCAGCATCTAGGACTCAGAGCTGCGCCCCTGCAGCATCGCCCCCGCGTGTGCCATTCGCGGACTGGGCACGCTCACACGCACTCCGGTCCCGCGCGGATGCCGGCAGGGGAGCACCGAGTCGCCGAGGCGGCTGTGCGAATGGCTGCGGGATCGGGATCGGTGGCCCGCCGGACGCCGCGGGCGAGGCTGACACGCACACACGGACGCAGCCGCGCGGACTCGAGGACCGCACTCACCGGAACCGGCAGGCCGCAGCCGCCCCGCCACCCCGCGCACCGCCGCCCGCTCCAAGACCACTTTCTGCGCGCGACGCCACCGACCGGTCGCTCCGCTGCTGGAGGCAGATTGTCAAAAGTCGGTCGGAGCGGAGCCACAGGGAAACAGCTGCAGGAAGTGACTGCGGAACCGGGAGGCGGTGGCGGCGGAGGAGGAGGAGGCAGGGCTCCCGGCAGCGCCACTGCGCATGTGCGCAGACAGCGGCTGCTCCCGCAGACCCCGGGCGCAGGGCAGGTGCAGGACAGCGACGCGAAAGGGTTCACTACCCTGGCCCTGATGGCTCCTCGGAGCTGCCCCAGCCTACCCTGAAAGCAATGAGGGCAGAAGCCTGGCACAGCCTGGTAGGAGGGCGGAGGTTCTCCTCTGAAACCTGGAAACTGCACTCCCTGCTCCTCTGCCCTGAGACTTTGGGAAGCCTCGGGCCAAGGCCTCACTAGGGTGCAGAGCCCGCTCACCCCGCAGGACCGGGTGGACCGCAGAAGTCCCCGGGATACCTTCAGGAGAGGCACTGGGATGGATTGCAGCCTGCTTGTGCCTTCTACGTGTGACTACTTGTATGGTGACTGGGGTTTTTTCCCTTGGACAACATGACACCAATTTTCCATTTTATCGGCAGAGTGTGGTTTCACAGCATCAAGTACTTTCACATTGTCTGTGGTTATTGGGTAAACCATAAACTAAAATGCCAAAGTCAAAATATGATGAGCCTCAGCTCAGCCTAGCAGTCAGACAGCTTACACAGGAATGTAATGCTATGACTGGAGCATGCGCCAACAACCCGGTACTGGCTTCAAAAATTCAAGGACTGTTCAGCAGAGTAAGGCAGGGTGCACATGCCAGCGGGACAAGTAGTCCACCATACAGATGAGTTCAGTGCACGTGCCGTGTGTGTGAAACCATCAAATGGTTTCGTTGTTTTTAAAAACAGCGGGGTAGAAACGCATTTCTGAGCCCTTTGTAATAAACCTTTGCCAGTCTTAGAACTTTGCCGTTCAGGCTTGTTAGCTGGGACCATGCAGAGTCCTCATCCTCGGTTTCACCCACACGTCCCGTCTTATAAAATAGCTGGCAAAGGCAACGGAAGAAAAGAAATTAATTTGGGCTTGCAGTTTGAGGGTATGGTCCATCACAACAGGGAGGGCGTGAGGGCAAAAGTGGGGCACTTGGTCACAAGTGCCCATAGTCAGGAAGCCGGGAGGAGCTGCTCTGCTACTTTCCATCCACGGGATGCCGCCCACATTCAGGGTGAGTCTTCCCTCTTCAGCTTCTAATCCTGAAACACTCCTATTGACAGACTGTGTCCTATCCATCACAGGCCCATGATCCCTCCTTACCTCTGTGATCTTACGCAGTCTGTCCTTGGTGTTAAATGCCTTTCTCCCTGTCCATCCTTGTCCTCTGCGGTCTCTCCCACACGCAACTTCCGTGGCCTCTCGGGTCACTGCATGCTAACACAGTCTCCATTCCTCGCATCTGACTTTATTATATATAGTACCTACCTTACGCTCCCTGAGTGCAGAAAGAGACAGGTCTTAGAGTCTTCGGTTTATATTTTATGGTTTTGTGTGTATTTGCATGTCAGAATGAAATCTAAAAGCTGAAAATAGGAACCTCACCTGCTAGCTCATACACACACACACACACACACACACACACACACACACACACGCTACCCCTGACCCTCCCTACACTCACTTCAGACAGCTAAGGCATTTCCTTCCCACAAATGGCCCCACAAATTAGAGCTTTTGTTGTGAATCACTGGGTCTTATTGGATTCAACACCCCCCCAATAAATAAATAAATATTAAAACTAAAATAAATGAAAAAAAAAGAAACAGGTCATATGTACCACCTTGACTATAGGACAAAAACAAATCTCAATGACTTGTGGCTAAAACCTACTTGTGTGATTGTGTGTTGTGTGATTGTGTCTTGCTGGTCAGTTGATGGAAGGCACACCTCTATGGGACTTGAAGCAGATGAGAGGATCAAAATCACTAGTGGAAACTAGTGGAGCCATTTAAAGCTATGTCTCCAATGTCCCATTGTGGCACTGATGTGTTGTGGCCCATCCATACAGATTCCAATAGCCAAAGCCACTTTTGTCACTAAACCTTAAGCCAGTGCAGTCATCTCTGCTTTCCTAGGTGTCTGGCACAGTGATGGGTGGCAGCGGAGAAGGGTCATTCCAAATAAGAATACAATCTGGGGCCACAAGATGGCTGTATGGTACTTACATAATAAAAGCCAGGGGGCTGGAGAGATGGCTCAGTAGGTAAGAGCACCGACTGTTCTTCTGAAGGTCATGAGTTCAAATCCCAGCACCCCCATGGTGGCTCACAACCACCTGTAAAGAGATCTGATGTCCTCTTTTGGTGTCTGAAGACCACTACAGTATACTTACATATAATAAATAAATAAATCTTTAAAAAAAATTAAAAAGCCAGGTGCAGTGACTTGCATCAGTAATCCCAGCATCCCTGTGGTGAGATGCAGAGCAGAAACAGGAGAACACCCCCATAAGTTCTCAGGCCAGCAGGGCTGGGGTATGCACCACAGTAGTAGAAACAAGGGACACCCTGCCGCAAGGAGGAAGGTGAGAAGCGACTCCCCAAAACTGTCCTCTGACCTCCACAGCAGACCTGTACTGTGCATGGAGAAATAGTAATAACAAATTTTTAAGAGTATAACCTGACACAAATGCAATACGGGCAGTCAATCTTGTCGCTTAGAGGTGGTGTTATAAACCTCAAGAAAGACCTCGAGAAGTTGTCTGGGAAGAGACTGTGGGCGCAGAGACAGTGGAACTCCTGCACAGACCTTGGGAATCGATCCAACATCCGGGACACCTGAGTCTACACAGCAGGAAGATGCAAACGGCAGCTGAGGTAAGCCCACAAAGAAAGCGGCTATGGCTCAGGCTTCGTGCTTGGTCATGAAGAACAAGAACATCCGCAAATTTATTTCTTTAGCACCTGCAGCCTTAAAATCCACTCACGGGTAATCCCAGCACTCTGGGAGGCAGAGGCAGGCGGATTTCTGAGTTCCAGGCCAGCATGGTCTACAAAGTGAGTTCCAGGACAGCCAGGGCTACACAGAGAAACCCTGTCTCAAAAAAACCAAATCCAAAAAAGAAAAAAAAAAAATCCACTCACGGTACACGGTAATTGCAAGAGGCAGTGGATAGCCGATGATGCTGACCTTACAGCTCAGAATAAGAAAAGGACAAAGCTAAAGGTTACGGATCGACCCCAAAGTGGTGGGCAAGATGTCAACTGTTGGGGCCAGTCAGTGGGGTGCAAGACTGTACCTAAGAACCCCTTAAAATAGCCCCCCTTGCTGCCTGTTTTCCACCCTGCTCCTGCCCCACTCAAATGACTCCCAAACCCTCAGGGGAGCAAAGGAAGTAGATCTTTGGAAGGGGTTACTATTGACCACAGCTGTCTTGAGGACAAAAGGGATTTTTGAGGAAGAGAAGCACATGGGGAGCGGCTACAGTAAGGTTTTCTCCAGCGGAAGTAGAGGCTCTTAGCATAAGAGTGTTACTGTGTGTGTGTGTGTGTGTGTGTCTTGAGCTATGGTTGTACTATTATTCCAGGCTGGCCTGAGCCTTCTGAGTGTCGAGATCACAGACTTGTACCACCATGTCCAATTCAATTATGAAGGAGGAAGAAAAGGAGGAGAGGAGGAAAAACCATTTCACAAATCCTCGGATTTGTTAGCTGATACAGCTCGAGCAGCATACTTGCATGGCCACAGTTAATTGAATAATGATTCTCATTCAACAGATGCGTGCATGACCAAGGAATATCCATCCTTCTATTCTTTAATATGATTACAGTGTCTGACAGTTGTGCTTGACAAAAAGTTCTCTCCTAATGTAACTACTATATAGGAATCATTGAATCTATCAGGAGAAAATTCCAATCTTAAAACAAAGTTAAAGGATCTGAAGAGAAGGCTCAGTAGTTAAGAGCAGCTGCTGCTTTTGCAGAGGACCAGGGTCCACTTCCCAG
Source organism: Apodemus sylvaticus (assembly GCF_947179515.1). Lineage (NCBI taxonomy): Eukaryota > Metazoa > Chordata > Mammalia > Rodentia > Muridae > Apodemus > Apodemus sylvaticus. The sequence goes on along the minus strand of NC_067475.1, from coordinate 137,296,484 downwards.
CCCCAGGTGTTGGTGTCCAACCATCTGTAATCCCAGTTCTAGAGAATCCAGCGCCCTTTTCTGGCTCCCTGGGAACCCAGCATGCTCATGACACACCTACTTTTGTGCAGGTAAAGCAGGCATACTCATGTGAGGTGACACAGTCAATCAAGGCCACTATCATCTACATGACAATTTCAAAGCTAGCCTTGGCTACAGGAGAATCTCTCTCAAAATATAACACAGAGAGAAGTATTTTCATTATATTAAATTCTATACTGTGTTGGTTTGTTTACCAAGAATATAATTGTAACATGCTTTGGGTGGCTTTGATTGGCTTGAGCTATGGTGGTGTCTATGTCAGGAATCTTCATGTGGACACAGGATAAGGAGAGAAGAGACATGTATGATCTCCAAAGGCTGGTACATACATCCAGTCAATTTCCCCTCTTGTGTGGAAATTGGCATGGAGCCTTGAGACACTGTGCTCCTTCCCTTTCAAGATCAGGGTACCATGCCCTCCAGTGTTACTTTCTCTTTGACAGCATCAGAGAAAGACTTCAGAATTATTTTTGCTGCTTTTAGACACACTTCTTCCTTTACAATGATAGCAACACGATATACCAAAAGTCTTAGCTCAAGCAAAACAATTCCTCAAGTGTCTTTGGAACATTTAAAAAAAAAAGTGTGGGGAGGGGGAGACAGTAGCAAGATGTGAGCAGCAGAGATACAACTTCAGCTGCTTCTCAGCCCTCTAATTAGAAGCTGGATCCAATAGGAAGCAAAGCTCGGGCCGTAGCCAATTACCACACTGAAATGTCCTCCCAGGCTCAAAATATAATTGAGGATGGAGACAAACCAGCCATAGCGAAAGCTCTGCCTAGCATGGCCGGGCTGAGACTGCAGCGGCTGACAGGACTCACAGAGCAGATTTATACAGATTGATGGGGGGGGGGCAGGGGGCACACGAAGTTCATGAGCCTGCTCATAAACTAACAAGCCCAGTGTTGCTCTCCAATCTGTAGAGAAAATGCGGGCACTACAATCCAAATGTATAATAGGGAGGAGGAGGAGGAGGAGGAGGAGGAGGATCCAGAGCAGAAGTGAAGCCAGGAGACCTCTGACAGTGAAGTCCCCACCACTGATGACACCACAGAGGAACGGAAGAGGGGAAAACAAAGAGACTCTTACCAACCCACCTGCTGTGTCAACCCTGAGGATTCAGCTCATGAGAACGAGAAATGGAGTCGGCCGGCCGTGGCAGCATACACCTTTAGTCTCAGAACTTGGGAGGCAGAAGCAGGAGGATCTCTGTTAGTTTAAGGCTGGCCTGGTCAACATTGTGAGTCCCAAAACAGCCAGGGTATGTAGAGAGCTCCTGTCTCAGAGAGAAAGGGGGGAAGGGAGAGACAGAAAGGAAGAGAGAGAGAGAGAAATGTAGAAGTCTAGAAGTCAGGGCTGGGGAGATGGCTCAGGTAGTAAAGTGCCTACTGAACATGGGGTAGTGAGTTCAAACCTTACCACCTAGAAGAAGAAAAAAAGCAAGCCTAGTAGAACATTGTTGTGGATAGTCCTGGTGCTGGTTGTATTTTGATGCTAATTCCACTTTCCCTGGAGGGGCTGCAGACTAGGAGTGAATCACATACACAGGTGACTTCTTGGGAACCTTCTCCCCACCTTAACTTGTAAAATAAAGGCTAGAGCCGGTGATTGGGGAGTGGAAGGGAAGATGGAGCTAAATAGTTTGGGGGGGGGGGAGGAAGGAGAGGACAGAAGGGAGGAGGAGGGAGGAGGAAAATGGGGCAAAAGCACATGGCCTGGAGAAACCGCAAGTGATGTGGGCTCGCATAGATGGGGATTGTACTGTCAACTTGACACAGGCTGGAGTTATCACTAAGAAAGGAGTTTCAGTTGGGGAAGTGCCTCCATGAGATCCAGTTGTGGGGCATTTTCTCAATTAGTGATCAAGTCGGGAGGGCCCCTTGTGGGTGGTTCCACCTTTGGGCTGGTGCTCCTGGGTTCTATAAGAGAGCAGGCTGAGCAAGCCAGGGGAAGCAAGCCAGTAAGAAACATCCCTCCATGGCCTCTGCATCAGCTCCTGCTTCCAACCCTGCTTGAGTTCCAGTCCTGACTTCCTTTAGTGATGAACTGCAACATGGAAGTGTAAGCTCAATAAACCCTTTCCTCCCCAACTTGCTTCTTGGTCATGATGTTTGTGCAGGAATAGAAACCCTGACTAAGACAGGGATATAGTAGTGTAGTGGTAGATCTGCCCAGTCTAGACATGCAGCTTGTGTTCATATTGAGTTGTGTTTGCTTTGCACGGGCCTGTTTGGGTTGGAGATTTACTGCAGCAGAGCACGCTTGCTATCCGAGGTAGAGACAGGCAGATCCCTGGAGCTGCAGCGCCATTCAGTGCAGCTGAGGCAGTGAAGCCCACATCCCAGTGAGAGACTCTGCCTCAAAACAGGAGGTGAGCAATGACTGAGGAACAGCAGGCAGGGCCGACTTCTGGTCTCCACATTCATTTGCGTGCACACACAGGAAATGCTGTTTATGGTGGCAAGAGAGATGGCTGCTCTTCCAGAGAACCTGGGTTCAATTCCCAACACCCACATGGCATCTCAGAACTGTCTATAACTCCATTTCCAGGGGATTTAATACCTCCTTCTGAGCTCTGTGGGCACCAGGCATGCATGTGGTGCACAGACATATACGTAGCCAAAACACACAAAATAATAATTTTTAATTGTTTTTAAAGAAAGGCTATGTGCAGGCTATACTTAGCAAAATCCAGACTGTGGGACAATGACCTAGTTTTCTCACTAAATAACCCAGAAAAGGAGGGACAAACGCTGAGGAAAATAAGATTTTTTTTAAAGTCTTAAACTGATTTTCAAAGACTGACAAAACAGAGTTCTAAAGTTTAAACGCACATACATCTTTGACATGTCATAATAAAAAGCAAAGATGAATTATCACAGATCAGGGCAGCAGGTGCTTCCAGGTGTACCTAAGGGGTGGGTGCGGTTGGGACAGGAAACAAGGGCAGCTTCTGGGCTGACCAGCAGAGCTTTGGTTCCTGACATAGGTCGTAATCAAGAAATCCGACTTACACTCATTTTCACTAAACTACCCATCACTGTTATCCTCTTTTCTGTATTTGTGTGCTGTGGTTAGAACATAGTTGGTCTCCCAAACTGACATTGAAACTATGTTGTTGTTGTACTGTTGTTGGGAGGCAGGACTCTAAACGGCTTAGTTCATAAAGTTCTCACGGGGCTGGGTTGGTTACCAGCCGAGCATGTTGTCACAGAACGAGCCCCACCCTGAGGTGTTTTCTGTCAGTCTTGTCCACACTCCCTTTCTCTGCCCCAAATGGTGATGCAGCACACAGCTCTCAGAAAGATCCCCCTGATCCTGGACGGCCAACCCCCAGAACCATGAGTTAAAGAAATTTCTCTTTAGAAATCACCAGCTACTCTGCTCTAGGAAAAGACAAGAGATTAAGACACCGTTATCTAAGAGCAGTCTAGTTTCAATGCAGAAAAACACAAAAGTATATAAAGAAGTTGAATAGTCAAAAGGCACAGGTTTTATTTTTGTAACACACACACATGTACAGAAGTGGGGAAGAATCTGCCAACTAGAAATCTTCCCAAACATGCCTACAGCCTGAAAGCCTCAGGCTTTAGCTTTACTCTAAAGCCTCACCTTACAAAAAAGGCTTAGGAACCAAATCCCTGCAGGTGGAGGCAGGGGGATCAGGATTCTAGGTCATCCTCACCTACACAGTGAGTTGCAGGCCAGCCTTCATGAGACTCTTCATGAGAGTCTCAAAAACAAAAAGACAATTCAAAATGTGGTCCGAAGGGATGGCTGAGGCCATCACAGGTGTAATTTCGATAATTACTAATATTAACTCTCAGGCCATTTATTGTATGTCACCCAGTAAGTAGGTCTATAGGAATATATTTAGGTATGTGCATTACAGAATGGATGTGAAGGTGAAGGCTGTGGTGGGATTCAGGGCTCTCAGGAAGCCTAACCCACAGGCGGAGAGGGCTGCTGTGGAGTGGAACCGATCTCTGGTGTTCTGCGGTAAGGTCAGACTCCATCTTCCAGTCAAGCTGCAGGGGTGAGGTGTGGAGCCACAGGGGTCATAGTGATGGAGGGCGGGATGAAGAAAGGTCCACACAATGGACAGGTAGAATGACAGCTGAGGTAACCAAGCAGAGCCCCTGGTACTTCAGGAGTCCCGCCTATCAGTCCATTGCTGCCGGAAGTTAGGTGTCCTTCTCTTAGTGAGATTCAGTTGAGGAAGTTGCACCCTGTCCTCCATCTGGTATGCCCTGTGAGTCATCAGGCCTGGGTTCCCTGGTGTGATTTCGAGGCCCATGTGCACATGTGATCCTGTTCAAGCCTGGTAGGTTTGTAAGGTAACACACTTAATACCTTTAGGCATAAGTTACCTATCCAGTCTGCACTTCCGTGGATGGTTCCAGACAGATAGACGGTGGTGTTTATATGCATGACAAGGTGCAGAGTCATCCTCCTTTGAAAACAGAGTCAAAGGCCACTTGTGAAACAGGATTCTTTCAGGGCCAGGTACAGCCCCAAAGTGACTGCTTTGGTTGTTGCCTGTGTTTTGAGATAGGGTCTCACAGTAGTCTTAACTGGTCTGGGATTCGCAATATAAACCAGACTGTCCTCAGATGCTGAGATCTGCCCACCCTTGCCTCCAGAGTGCTGGGAGTAGAGCGCACTATCATACCAGCAGAACGCTACTGTTCACACAGTATGTAGTGGCACCAGACTAGACTCAGCCTGAATTTAAAATATGACAAGGACATCCCATCCTTAACTTCAGTGACCTTGAACAAGAACTGAGCTCCTTTCAGTGTGAAATCTCTTTCTTCCTAAGTCATTTTCAAGCACGTCCCAAATGAGTTAGTCTGTAATTGGACCTTAGTTCCTGGCCAGGAAAGGGACAACAGACAACAGACCTGTGGGGTCTTCCGGTGTCCACGTGGCAGTGACCTCTTCAGGATCGTTCCTTGTAGGAACAGCCAGTGAGAGCAGGAGCCTGGGGGAGAGTCCTGGACCCTAGCCACAAATCTCTTCATCCATAAGTCAGAGCCCCACTTTCCCACCCAAAGTCCAATGCTGGCAAGGCATTCCTGCCTGAGATGAGTCCACAATTATCTTTGAAATTTGATGACGCTGAGTTCTGAGTGTGACTTTCAATCATTTCTGCTCTCCCACTGGGGCAGTGAAGGCTTTCGTAACTACCAAAATGCTTACGGACATCACAGTTGGTTTTTACACATCAGCCCACAGCGCTCGCCTGATAGCCTTCTGTAGGATACCAGCACACCCATGGGGGAGGGGGACTGTCTTCCTGCTACCACATGGGTACTTCTCAAAGCCTGAGTCATTGTACCATCCATAGGCTCTCCTACACCAGAGTGTTCTCCTAAATCACCATCATCTTCCCTCCACCCCATTTTCCTGTTGATGTGACGACCGCCATTTAAAGGAGAATGCTTTGCTTTGGTTCACAGTTCAAGAGAGTCTGTGAATCTCAAAGTCAAGGCAGTAAGAATCTAAGGAAGCTTGTCATATAATTTCCATGATCCTGAGACGAGATGGACACAAATGGATACTTGCTGCTTAGGTCCTTTCCCTACTTCAGGCAAGGGATGATTCCACTCGCAGTTAAGATGCGTCTTCTGTGCTGGCTGGTTTTATGTCAATTTGATACAAGCTAAAGTCATCTGAGAGGAGGGAGCCTCTATTGAGTAAATGCCTCCATAAGATGAGGTAGTATTAAGCCTGTAAAGCATTTTCTTACTTAGTGATTACTAGAGGAGGGCTTGGCACCCTGTGGGTGGTGCCACTCTTGGGCTGGTGGTCCTCAGTTCTACAAGAAAGCAGCCTGAACAAACCACGATGAGCAAGCCAGTAAGCAGCATCCCTCCATGACTTCTGCATCAGCTCCTGCCTCCAGGTTCCTGCCCTGATTGTGTTGTTGTTCTGACTTCCTTCTATGATGGACCACGATGTAAAAGCCAAATAAACCCTTCTCTCCCTGACTTGCTTTTGGTCATAGTGTTTTATCACAGCAATAGCAACCCTGATTAGGATACGTTTCAAGCTGGACACTTGAAAGGCAGAGGCAGGCATACACGTCTATGAGTTCAGAGCCAGCCTGATCAATACAATAAGTTCCAGGCCAGCTGGTTTTAAATAGTGAGACCCTGAGTCTTGCTTTATGTTTTATTGCTGTGGAAAGATACCATGACCTTGGCAGCAACGCTTTAAAGGAAAACATTTCATTGGGGCTGGCTTACAGTTTCAAAGGTTTAGTACTACCATTATCATGGTGGGAAACGTGGTGGTATGCATGCAGACCATGCTGGAGAAGAAGCTGAGAGTTCTATATCTTGCTTTGCAGGCAGCAAAAGGAGACTGTTTCACCGTGGGCATAGCTTGAGTATATATGACCTCAAAGCCCACCCCCACAGTGACATTTCCTCCAACAAGGCCTCACTTATTCCAACAAGGCCATGCCTCTTAATAGTTCCACTCCCTATGGGCCAAGCCTTCAAACACATGAGTCTATGGGCCCATTTCTATTCAAACCACCATACCCTGTCTTTAGAAAAAAAAAAGATGAATGTTCTCACATAGATTTTAATTAGTTCAATCTAGATAATACCCACAGGTTAGTTCAGAGGTTCATCTCCCACTAATTCTAGATTCTGTCAAGTTGACAATACATACTTATCTTCACACTACTGTTATAAATTTCAGCAGTTAGATTGTCAATTTGTTTCAGAAACTCTGTAAATCACATGCCATCTAAGGTTGTCTGTTTGTCTGTCTGTCTCTGTGTGTGTGTGTGTGTGTGTGTGTGTGTGTATGTGTGTCTTTCTGTGTTTGTGTATTGCTTGAGATCAAACCTCCAGCCCTGCACATGTTAAGGCATGAAAACTTTGTGTTTAAATTACATGGTGTGTGTGTGTGTGTGTGTGTGTGTGTGTTTATACATGCATTCATGTATAGAAATCAGAGAAAACTCTCCAGGAGTTGGTTTTCTCTCTCTAGTATATAGATCTTGGGGATCAAACTCAGACTAAGGTTGTCGGGATTGGTGGCAAGGGTCTTTACCTGCTGGGCCACGAGGCTAGCCCACTATTCAGTCTTTACTGATATTTCGGCTTCAGATCCTGCAGTTAGCAGATACTGAAGGTGACGTTAGGGTTAATAGAAGCTAAGGAACTGTGTTTGAAAATAAAGAACCAAGCAGGCATGGACAGAAAAGCCTCCAGACAGCAGGAGAACCGCCACAAGTCTAGCAATGTCCACGGAGAGCTCCAGAACAAAAACATATGGTGGCTCCAACATGGAAACAGTGTTTCAGTCCTTTACCACTAGGGAAAAGGTGAGTCTGGGCGTAAATAAACAGGGTGCCATTGCAACAAAGTATCAATTTTGCAAAGAGTATAAACTGCTACGCCCCAAATCGTCTTCAATTGTATTAACTTTCTCTTTTTGACTAATAGTCTTTCAGAAATCTCAGATTTCCCCAAACATGTAGATCAAGCTGATGGAAACAAAAAAACAAAAAACATTGACTCTGAAATGCTCCCCAAACTCATGTTTTGAATGTTTCATCCCTTGGTTACAATGATATCTTTCAAGTTCCACACACTTCAGGATGCGGAGCTCGCAGAAGTAGCTCATGAGGGTTGGGTCTTTGAAAGAGCCTGGTTCCTACCTTGCTCAGTTTCCTGGTCTGCAGTGATGTGAATGGTCTGGCACACAGATGGAGCAAGTACTATGACTCCTGTACCGTAAGTAACTGAATACTAAAGATGGACTCCAAAGCAAATCTCTCCTCCCTTCAGTCAACTCTAGCACACTAAGCTATGTGTCGCCGTTACACAAAAGTCTGCAACATGCTTAGTTGTCTGTTTTTACTACACGATGTAAGTTATAGAGTTAAACCATCAAGGAAAGAGCAAGCCTTCAGATAGATAAGCAACAAGGATAAGGTGCTGTGGTGGTTTGAATATGCTTGGCCCAGGGAGTGGCACTATTTGGAGGTGTGACCTTGTTGGAGTAGGTGTGTCACTGTGGGCATGGGCTTTATGACTCTCATCTTAGCTGCCTGGAAGCCAGTCTTCTCCTAGCAATCTTCAGATGAAGATGTAGAACTCTCAGCCCCTCATTCCTGCACCATGTCTGCTTGGGAGCTGCCATGTTCCCGCCTTCATGATAACAGACTGAACCTCTGAAACTGTAAGCCAGCCCTAATTAAATGTCATCCTTATATGAGTTGCCTTGGTCATGGTGTCTGTTCATAGCAGTAAAACTCTAAGACAGATGGAAAGCACAAATTTCAGACATCTACTATATACTATGAAATCAAGTCACCAAGACGTAGGAGACTGCTGGCTCCCTAATCAGTATGTACAGTTTTAATTATCTTATTTCGTGTGGTGTTATCAGTGTGTGTACAGCACAGGTGTGCCACAGAGCCCACGATCATCAGGCTTCTGTGGCAATCCCTTGAGTTCACTTTTCCCTCACAGAACTATCCTGCCAGGCCTAGATCAGTGTATTTTATAATGTAATGGTTACCTATCAAAATCTTTTAATAAAATGAGTGCTGTTTTACCTTTTTAAAAATCATATGTAAGTTGAAAAGTCTGAAATCATCCATTATTCTTGGGATTTTCTTTTTAAATTTGGGTTTTGTTTTATCTTGTTTGAGACAGGGTCTTATATATCCAAGGCTAGCCTTGAACCATTTGAGTAGCAGAGGATGACCTTGGACCTCTGATCCCGCTGCCTCTACCTACCAAGTGCTTTCCAGGGATGTTCGACCACGCCCACTTTTATGTAGTGCTAGGGATGGAGCCCAGGGCCCCTTGCATGCCAGGCAAGCTAGCATCTGAGCTGCATCCCCAAGCTGGCATCAGTTTTCTTCACCCAACCTTCCAATGCCATCTTTTACTGAAGTAATATGAATATTTTCAGTGAAAGAGCAGCTGTTAAACAAACTAAGCAAAATGACAAGAAGTTAAGTCAAGGGCTCTCAGTGAATAATGCAGTTAAACATAAGAAGCTCAGGAGATAAGCAACACATTGTTTTACACACTCTGAATTTGTGTGTGTTTTTTTTTCAGTTACAACTCTGTTCACTACAAGCTCACGTTATCTTGAAAATAAATGACTGCACAAATATTCCTGCAATCAAAAGTATTTAGCATGAAAGTCTACATCAATAATATTTATCTTCAACATATTTTAGTTAAGTAGGTAGATAGAGATATAGATACAGAGACAGATAGATGAACAGGTGAGATACTGTCTGTGTGTGTGTGTGTGTGTGTGTGTGTGTGTGTGTGTGTGTGGAGGGGTTGTTTTTGGAGGCAGAATCACAGAGTTTCATCTGATCTGGGCTATACTCAAGTTTCATATGTAGCCCAGGCTGGCCTTGAACTTCTAATTCTCCTGCTTCTACCTCCCAAGTGCTGGGGTTACAGGTGTGTGTCACCATCGCAGCTTCAACTTTATATCTGAGTGCATGTTTTCATATGTGAAAATGTTCTTCAGCAGTGCAATTGAAAAAGGTTCGCAGTCTGCTTGGCTATGAAACTAATTTTACAAGTTGCTTTAGTTTTTTATGTAGTTTTCTGTGTACATCCTCCCTTCTTTCCTTCCCCTTTCCTCCCTCATTTCCTTTCACCCCATCCCCTTTCCTTCTTCTTGGAAAATCTGTGGTGACTTTTTCTCGTGAGTCAGGGTATTCTGTACAGTGGAGCCATGTTCTCAGCCTTAAATCTCAGCACAGTTTGCAGCCATGCCCATCCACAATGAGGCTGATGCTGGCAGAGACATCAGAGGCCAGTCTTCAAATGTCATGTACTCCCAACATTTTCATACATGAATCAGGCTAGATAGACCCACATAGAATCTGCACTGAACTGAGAGAACAACTCACACTATTTTTTAAATCAACACTAGATTTTATATATATAAAACCTATTTTATATATATAAAATCTAGTGTTGATAGTGATATGTATACACATATAATAATATATAATTGTATATAATTATTATAATATAATAACATATAACATTATATATAATGTGTATATATGTATATACACACACACACACACACACACACACATATATAATGTGTATACATATCGCTAGTGAATACCTGCAAGTGTTCCTGTGCACCACTTGAGTGCAGTGCTTCTGGAGGCCAGAAGAGGGCATTGGACTGCTTCAAACTGGAGTGACATGCTGTGGTGAGCTCCCACTTGGATGCTAGAACTAAACCCATGTTCTCTGGAAGAGTTGTCAGGCTCTTAACCACTGAGCCATCTCTCCCGCCCTCGTTACTAGACTTTTAAGGGCATAGTGAAACTATTTTGTTTGAAGTCAGCCAGGGAAACGTCGGTTTTCTCTTTCTTTTTTCACCCAATTTCCCACCATTTGTGTCCTTAAAATCCTTAAATCTTCCATCTCAGAAACCCTACAGGCAGGTAGTGGGAGACCTAGGTTCCAATGTGGACAGCTATTGTAAGCAAGCACACACAGGTTGTTACTCTAAACGCCACATTTCCAGAGTCGGGCTTAAGTGTGCTGGGTCTTGCTTACCCTTTTATATCTAAGAGTTCTATCTTTCCTTCCTTCATTTCTTCTTCTCTCTCTCTCCCTTCATTTCTTCTGTGCTCCCTCCACCCCCACCCCCAGGCAGGGTTTCATGTAGTCTAGGCTAGCCTCAAAGTTGCTATGTAGTCAAGACTATCCTTGAAATCTTGCTTCTTTTGCTTCTAGCTCCCAAGTGCTGGAATTATAGGCATTGGCCACCCTCCTGTCAGTATGCTGTATGCTTGTGTGTGTGCCTGTGCGTGTATACGCGCATGTGTTCATGTGTGAGTGGGTCCATATATGTATATGGTACACATATGTCTGGCTGCATATGGCTGCTACAGGACAGCCTCAGGTGGTGTTCCTCAGGTGCCCCACTTGAGTTTTTGAGACAGGCCTGGAGCTCACCAAATACACTAAGGCTGGTCAGTGAGCTGAGGCATCTGCCTGCCTCCATCTTCCACACCCATATGCTTTTGACATGGATTCTGGTTTTGATTTTAGGCCCTCACCCTTGGCTGGCAAGCACTTCCCATACTGAGCCATTATAAGCTCCGCCCCCCCCCCAACATATTGTTTTCCTCTTGCTTCACTTTATCTGCCCTCCAGACTGAGGAGAAAGCAACCTGTGGTTACAAAGCAACCCTCGAGGCAGCAGGAAGAGTAACCCTGTGGCTGGAGAGTTTGTCAGGATGGCCCTGTGGCCATTCTTCTTGGAGGTCCATCTGCTCAGAGCTGTGATCTTCGTCATCCCCAAAGAGCTGTGATAACTAGGATGAAAGGAGGCTTGTGTTCATAGTGACTCATCTTCCCAGGGCAAAGAGCTGCTCAAGTGAGATAAACAAGGTGGAAAACACAGGAAAGCACCTGCGCACAATTAAATGCCCGACATGTGCGGTAAGGGAAGAACGTTCTGACCCAACAGGAGGCTGGAGCTGGAATCTCTGCCTGTTGTGAAAGGTGGGCCTCTTTAGTGAAGTCTTTCTGATTGTTACGGTGTCTTGTGAACATCAGGTTTATTATCTCATAAATACCACATTAAATCCGATGAACAAATTGTTAGGCTAAATTGAGAGAAGAACCTTAGCTTTAGAGAGGAAGCGATTTTACCTCATTTGGCAATGGCAGCAAGGCACCACTTAATTCTATAAAGAAAATACAGACTCTGCCCGACCAGTTCCAGCTTGACTAATATTTACACTTGTGGGCTTTGTCGGTAAGGCCGTCTATTCCTCACCCCGACCCCCAATTTTCCTGGATCCATCTCTAGCAGCAAACTGCACCCAAAGTCACTGGTGGTAAGTCCCCGTGGGCCTGGTGGGAAGTCCCCTTTGCCCTATGCCTCCTGTCCCAGTACTTTGCCCAAGCAGCTACTCACACAGCTCTCAGTGTTTACACAGCCCCCGCCCGTCTGCTTGTTTCAAGGCCTCATTCGAGCACTCGCAAAGCTGCCTCAACCGTAGCAGCGCCTGCAAGCCACTGGAATGGAATCGCCCTGGCCTCCCCACTCACTCGCCAATCAGCCCTGAGGACCTGATCAACTGAGCTCAACTTTCCTGCTTGATCTGAAAGCAGCCATGACACTATAACAGTGAAAACAGAACAAAACTGTCCATGTGATACAGATGCTCTAGATACTCATAACAAACACACAACCAACAGCCTAACACCAGGTGCCCAGGTCCCAGCACAAAACCCACAATCAATATGAAAGCAAGACAGTATGCCCCCCACAGATATCATCATCCGCCCCAGCAATGTTCACCAATAGGGATAACCCAGATGACTCTCAAGACACTTACGAACATGCTTGATAAATTCAGGGAATTGAAAGAAGAAACAAAGGCCTGAATGAACCTAAAGAGGACAGGAATAAGCTGATTACGTTCCAAGAAAGATAGAAAACAAGGAAGACAATTGGGGATGGGAAATGTAAACTCCACAAAGAAATGTAAATACTGAAGAGAACACATGCTGACATGAACCAGAAATGAAAAATTAAACAACCCAGGTTAAAAAAATAAATTAAAAATTGAACTTTAAAATAAAAAAAAAATAAGAAGCCTCAGTGGGAAGACTTAGCAACAGTGTGGCTCACACAGAAGACAGAATATCAGGCTTGGTAACAAGAGAGCAACTGGTCACTCAATGAGATTCAACTTGGAGACACTCAAGTCACCAGATCTTCTAGTAGACTCATGGGAGAAATGGTCTCAGATCTAAGGCTGCCGAGGCCCATGCAGATACAAGAGGCACATGGAATACCAAATGGACAGGAACACCTAAGGAACTCCTACGTCATTATAGAGAAACCTCTGATTACACAGAACAAAGAAACCATACTGCACGATTCGAGAGAGGCCACAAGTCACATACAGAGGTGAGCCAGAGTTAGAACCAGAGCTGCCACCCAATAGAAACCTAAAATCCAGCAGAGCCTAGGTGCATGGACTTCAAGGCCTAAAGACCGCAGATGCTGATGCAGACTCCTTTACGGAACAAAACTATCTTTTATAGTTGAAGAGACAAAAACCAGCTGTCCGTGCTGTGAACTAGCTAAAGGACTTCATATCCACCAGTTCAGCCCTTCAGAAAATACTAGAAGCAGTACTCAGAATGGAAGGGAGGAATAATTACAGCCAAGAGGCTATAGGAAGAAAATAAATGGCCCTATGAAAACTGGTCCACAAAGGACTAAGGATGCTGATCGCACAAAGGCCAAAGCAGCAACAAGCAACAGGCACCGTTCTGAATCCTCAGGTTTCTGTGTATGACTTGGAGCTTCTGCAGAAACCCAGAAAGCAGAAGGGACCATTGGTGGGAGGGGGTGGGGTGGGGTTGAAGGGGGTGGGGAGCTTAATGGAGGTGGATGGTTGGGGAGCTTAATGGAGGTGGATGGTTGAACACAGGTGGTGTGAGAAGAGAAAGAGAAGTCACAGGGTATGGCAGTTAAGTGGGAAAGGGAATAAGAGAGTGAACCATGGGGTGGAGGTAGAAGGAAGGATACATTGAGGATGTGTGGGAAAAGCCATGTAGATAGCTACTCATTTATTAAAAATTAGTTTCATCAGAATTACTCCACATGGGGAATAATGCTCCTCCCAGAAACCATCCACTATCAGCCAAAAGGCCCAACATCAGGTATAGGATGCTTTCTTTTGAGTTCTTCAACAGTAGAGTCCCTCCCTGCCCCCCTCAAATGCAGGCTAATGTTTTGCCCACCTGAGCCTGTGGGTACCCTATTGTTAAAGATACCAACTACTTTGGTCACAGGACTTGAGAGAAATCAAACTGGTATTATACCAGAACCTTCCTCCACAATGACTATCTTTCATAAAATGGGTAAGTGCTTATCTATCTTGGACAGAAAAAAGTACCAACAATCTTGCAGTGCTGGATATAATAATGACTCTCTTGGCAAAATATGGTCACTTGCATAATGATGACATGGATGTCGGGGTGGGGGGTTGGCAAACACTAGCTGCCTGATGGGATTTAAGACCTGCTTAACTAGAGAGAAGTCACACCTAGCACTATAAACACAGCTACATGGCTAAGAACTTGTGGTTAGAGGGGTCATAGGCCCTAGAAGAGAGTTTATTATTATTTTGCTAAATTGTCATAGTATCCAATGGCATTCTAAATTTCAGAATTTTATTTTCTCCCTCCATACATGAATTCATTCAGTTTTCTCAAATCCATCCTACCCCACCCCCCTCAGCTCCCCCTGGTCCCCTCCGCACACAAACCTTTTCCAACTTCTTACTCTTATACTTATACTTGAAGGTCAGTACAGCCCTCACTCCCCATCAATCAGAGGAACTCCTCTCTGAGGTGGACAAAGGCTGGCTCAGAGGACCCCCAAGTGCACAGAGTAAGTGACTGTGGACTGTTCACCCTCCAGTGGAAAATCTATATCTCTCTTCCCAAGGCCCAGCGAACGTCACAGAAGAGGAGGTAGAAAGATACTAAGAGGCAGAGCTCCGAGTGAACTACTGCAAAGCAGGCGTTGATTCCCAGCACCCCTAGAGCAGAGCAGAAACATCTGTACCTTCAGTTCCAGGGCATCTAATACCTCTTCTTACTTCCTTGAGCACCAGACCCACGTTTGGTATCTATACATGTGGATAGGCAAGAACACTCATTCACATAAATAAAATCTAAATAAACCTAAAAATTTAAAATAAATTTAAAATGTAAATTAAAATTTTAATTTAAATTTTAAAATAAACACATAAATGTACAAATACAACATGATGACTGTTTAATGTTAATTGTATGTCTATAATTAAGAGGGTGGCTACTTGGTGTTCAATAACCACTTAGGGACCCCCATCCATTAGGAGGAATCACATTTATATATTCAGAGCACTGCATCTGGCTTTTTATGTGGGTTCTGGGGATTGAACCCAGGTTTTCTGGCTTGAATGGCAAGTGCATTTTCTTAATTAGCGATTGATGGAGAGGGGCCCAGCCCATTGTATGTTCCATCCCTGGGCTGGTGGTCTTGGGTTCTTTAAGAAAGCAGGCTGAGCAAGTCATAAAGAGCAAGCCGGGCAGTAGTGTGCCTCCATGGCCTTGGCATCTGCTCCTGACTCCAGGTCCCTGCCCTGTGTGACTCCTGTCCTCACCTCCTTCAAGACAAAAGGTGCTGTAGAAGTGTAAGCCAAAAAAGTCCCTTTCCTTGCCAACTTGCTTTTTGGTCATTGTTTCATCATGCAATAGAAACCTTAACTAAGACAGCTAGGAAGTGGGAACCACCTAAACGTCCTACAACCGATGAAGAGATAATGAAAATGGGGTGCCTATACACTATGAGATACTATTCAGTGGTAAAGAGAAGTGAAATCATGACGGTTGCAGGTAAGTGGACAGAACTAGAAAAGATCATATTGACTGAGGTAATAACCCAGACCCAGAAAGACAAACGTCGCATGTTCTCTCTTACTAACAGCTCCTAGCTCCAGATCTTCAGATGTAAGTACACAGCCTGTAATAACTATAGAAGCCAGGAAAATAAAACAGGGCCATTTCCAGGATAGGGGAGGTGAGGAGCAGGAGAGTGGGGAGTAACAGGGTACAAGTAGTATGGTCAAGGAGACGGGAAACGTGGGCCCCTTTGGAAAGGGAGGGAGCTAATAAAGAAGAATGGAGGAGGAGGGGAAAGGGGACTAGCAGATTAGAGCTGAGCTTGTCTGCAGAAGGGCAGGCTCCTTAGGGAAGGCAGAGAGCGGGAAACAAATTAGAGGAGTAGTATCAGAGGTAAAATAACAATGTGGGTGGCTAAAAAGCCACAAGGAATCATACTACTAGTTACTTAAAACCAAACAAACAAACCTATAATGCACATAATTATGTATGTACACTGACATACATACACACATACATACATACACATATATACACGTACATACATACACATATACATACACATGCATACACACAAACACACATACATACACATACATACACACATACATACATACTTATATTGTATGTACATGTGAGCTTTTGTCATCTTGGCTGATAGCATTCCCATTCCCTCCAAAAATCAAAGCCAACCTAACAAACCTGGTCCCACAAATGAGAAGCCCTCTTTTTAGTTGTTGGCAAGGGCTAAGTAGTTCCTGAAACATTTAGCCTATTGCTGTTGCCCTTGGGTGCATGCCAGAAAGGGAAGGTAATTCCCTATTGCTGAAGAGATCATGTACCTCAGAAATAGGGCTCAGAAGGCACCTTGAAAGACCAGCATGGCACAGTAACCCTACAGGTACAGTAAGTAGTGCCACACATACCTTGGCAGTGACCAATGTCTCTCTAATTGAACTTAAGACCTACTCAATGAAAGGGATACTGGAAACCAAGCAAATTAATCAGTACTAGTGAAACCATGGTTATTGGAGGAGACTCTACAAACAAGCATAATCCCTAACAACAAATTATAATCATTTATGCTTATACCTATAGATAAGTGTAGTCTTCACTCCTCCTCAAGGAAACTTCTCTATGTAACAAAGATCATTACAGAAAACCACACCAATGTACAGGCGGAGTTGTGGAGCCCAGTCCTAATGAATACATCTACCCAACACTCTCTCACCTAAGGTTCAGGGAACAACAGGGAGGGAGATTGTAAGAGGCAAAGGGTCAGGGAGTTTGCTGTGAGATTGTCTCTTCTGTAACATCAGAAGCTACATCCATAAAGTCTCACCAATAGGACTGTCCAAATGTGACCTGAACCAGGAGGACAGCAGCAAACAGGTCAAACCAGACAGGGACATGCCCGACACAAAGAACTACAGGCAACTGAATAAAGCTGGGAACAGGAGAGATGGCCCATCCCAGGCAAGAACGCACACTGCTTGTCTAGTACCAGTCAGCCTTGACAAGATACATACAACTAACATTTATGGATGCAACAGGTTATATTTGTGAAAACATATATATAATACATATATGCACACAATAATAGTTGATGAATAGGGAATCTGTGAACTTGAAGGTGAGAGTAAAAAGGTGTATGTGGTGGTTTGGATGGATGGAAGAGAAGAGAAAAATGTTGTAACTAAAATACAACCTCAGAAATAAACAACAAAAAAGAAATTAACAAAAATAATCCTAGCTATAGCAGTACATGCCTTTGATCCCAGTACTCCGGAGGCAAAAGCAAGCAGATTTTTTAGTTCCGGGCTAGTCTGGTCTACAAAGCAAGTTCCAGAACAGCTAGGGTTATACAGAGCAACCCTGTCTGAAAACAAAACAAAACACCTAGTTTAGGATTTACTCCCGGTGAGTAATGAGTCACTTAATGAGTCTCAACACATAAAGGATGATTTCTTGCTGTTGTAACAAAATTGCTGGCAAAAGCAACTTCTAGAAGGTTTAACTTGGCTCATAGTTGGAAGGGATACATTGTATCACGATGGGGAATGAATGGTAGCAGAAGCCTGAGGTAATTGGTCCCATTGTTCTCATAGTCAGAAAGCTCAACCCGTCTTATTCTCCCTTCTAGAAATCCTCTCCCTCTCCCTCCCCCTCCCTCCTCTTCTCCCTTCCCCTCCCCCTTCCCCTCTCTCTCCTTCTGGAGGTGGGGAGGATTGCTGCACACCCGTGAAACACCTGGTATTTGTACTGAGACCTGAACTTGGGTCTTCTGTAAGAGCAGTCTTTGCTCCTACCTACAAGCCCTCCTTCATCCCTTTTCATTTATTCTGGCACCCTAGCCCATGGGATGGTGCTGTGCACATTCAGGTTGGGTCTTCCCTCCCTAGTCAAATCTTTCAGGAAATTCCCTTTTATATATATTGCCTGAAGGCTATCTCCTAGGTGATTTTTAAATCTAGTAAGTTGTCAATGAAGATGAACTATCACATGTATCAACTATTATATGATCGTACAGAATAAAAGAATCCCCAGTGCTCTGTCTACTGGGAATGAATGAAATGCAACCAAAATGGAATCGAGATAAAAGCATAGAGGAATGGATTAAACCAGGAGGTTATAGGAGCTAAAAACATAGGTAGGAAACAGCATCCATTGTCACGGGTGTTCATTTTACATGACAGTCATAATGTCATGAACTAAGGTAACAGAATAATAAGATGTTGCAGTAGATGAACTCGTGAAACAACATTGATTATAAAATGGAAAGGCATGAAAGGCCAGTTATCAAAAGGGAGGAAGAAAAGGCGAGGGTTGGTGTCACAGAATCTCCCCTTCTATTTCGTATCCCTTGGTGATGGACAAGCTCATTAGTGAAAGTGCAGGTAAAGATGGTGTGGCTGGGTTGCCTTAGTTTGAGAAAGCTTTCCATATTATCAATCTGTTATAACACACTGGATATATCTATATCTGTATCTGTATCTATATATTCATACAGGCACCATAAAGTACTAAATACAGTCATAAAACTAAAGGAGCTAAATGAATAATAAAACTATGCCTTGTGCTCCCTTTCTTAGACTGTTTAGGGATAGATTTTACTAGAACAAGAAAAGGAAAAATGCAGGAGGTCCAGGGGGTCCGACACAGGAAATCCATGAAGTCAAGTCTCCAAACAACAAATGTGTGATTATGTTGTTTTAGACAGGAAAAAACTTCACAATTAGAGAGAAACGAAAAGCTACAGGAGAAAATTAACAGTGGAAGAGATGAATTATCCAACATGTTCGCCTTGTATGTGGTGACTGATGGTGGAAAGATTTGTAATAGATCCCTAATGAAGCAAATGAATAGGTGGGGTGACCTTAGCAGAAATACAGAAGGTGACCATGAGGGAGCAAATGATCATGATAGACCAGGTTTGGCTATGCTACTCCTTGCTGTGACAAAGTATCTGTCAAAGCCACTTAAAGAAAGGCTTATCTTGCTCAGTGTCCTGGGTACGGCCTGTCATGGTGGGGCATGCATGGCTGACAGGAGTTTGAGGTACTGGTGGTTACCTTGTATCTGCAGTGAGGAAGCAGAGAGATGAGTACTGGTGCTTAGCTCACTTGCTTCTGGATCTCAGCTGACAGCATAGTCCGTGTGTGTGTGTGTGTGTGTGTGTGTGTGTGTGTGTGTATATACATACTCACACATGTACAGGCATGTGTGTGCCATACAGGTGTGGAGGTCATAGAGCAATTTAGAGTTGGTACTCTCCTTCCCACCACAAGGATCCTAGGGGTCAAACTCAAGTCATCAGGCTTGGTGAGAAGTACTTTCTATTCACTGCATCATCTTGTGGTCCTCCCAACACTGTTTTAACTTTAAAATTCAAGTCTCTCCTGAGATTTGTGGCAATTCCTTAACCCTGGGTCCCTATAGCATCAACTACATTACATGCAATTATGTTTAAGGCACAGCAAACTCCTTAACCAGCCTTCTCAACCCAAGCTCTCTCCTTTTTTTTTTTTTTTTTTTTTTTTTTTTTGGATTTGGTTTTTTTAGAGACACGGTTTCTCTGTGGAGTCCTGGCTGTCCTGGAACTCACTCTGTAGACCAGGCTGGCCTCGAACTCAGAAATCCGCCTGCCTCTGCCTCCAAGTGCTGGGATTACAGGCGTGCGCCACCACGCCTGGCTCCAAGCTCTCTCCTTTTAAATGCACGTTTGTTCTCACAAGATGGAGCCTTCCATAGGCTGGGCTTACCCTCAGTCACCCTTCCTGCTGTACAGTTCTAGATCTCAGAAACCTTGTGATAATAAACTTGCACATGCTTTGGTTCCAAGTAATTAACACCAAAATAGTTTTAAAAGTTCTGATGATAGGAAATGTCGACACAGTGATTGATCCATTAACATTCAGTTGGAAAATAACTGTCCAACTGGGTTGGTTGGTTTTTATTACAAATTCCCAAGAACCAACTCAGTAGGATTTGAATGAAATAATTTGACATTGGAACAAAAATACCCCAGGAAGCCCCTGAAACTGACCAGATTCTCTCGACCCCTCCTTTAGCAGGAGTATATTAACAGTAAAGACTGGAAAGCACCATTCTTTTTTTTGGGGGGGGGGGAGGAAAGGGTTTATTCTGCTTACACTTTTTTTTCTGTTTTTTTTTATTCGATATATTTTTTATTTACATTTCAAATGATTTCCCCACTCCCAAAGAGTCCCGTAAGCCCCCTTCTCTCCCCCTGTCCTCCCACCCACCCCTTCCCACTTCCCCGTTCTGGTTTTGCTGAATACTGCTTCATTGAGTCTTTCCAGAACAAGGGGCCACTCTTCCTTTCTTCTTGTACCTCATTTGATGTGTGGATTATGTTTTGGGTAATCTAGGTTTCTAGGTTAATATCCACTTATTAGTGAGTGCATACCATGATTCACCTTTTGAGTCTGGGTTACCTCACTCAGTATGATGTTCTCTAGCTCCATCCATTTACCTAAGAATTTCATGAATTCGTTGTTTCTAATGGCTGAATAGTACTCCATTGTGTAGATATACCACATTTTTTGCATCCACTCTTCTGTTGAGGGATACCTAGAGACGTCAGCCTGCAAGGATGACTCCGAGGCATTGCCTGGAATCCCCAGAGACCAGCCTGCCTGCATAGAAGGAATGAAGACAAGCAAAGGACCAAGCTGTTGAGCTGCCTGTTGGCTGTGCAGTGAGCTCCAGGTTCCCAGCCTGTGTTCCCACCCATGCTGGGGTGGGCTTTGGTGATACAGCAATCTTTGGTCATTTCTGCTCCTGTAAGTAACACCTTACCCATATTCCTATAAGTAACTCCAACAAAACTCATAGATCCAGCATATTGGGCCTTAGGGGTAGCTGTATTTTGGTGTGTCATCAGTTCCCTATCTGAGATGAGTAGACATCTGTACACATTTCCCAGGACTAGTGTCACACAACAGGGGCCAGCAAGGTGAGTCAGCAGCTAAAGGCACAAAGTCCCAGGCGTCGCAACAGGGTTCTAACCGTGAGCATCACAGGGAGGAAGGAAAGATTCCACTTCATGTTGTTCTCTGACCTCCACACTCATCAACGGCACACACACACCCTCCTTCTGTATCAAGACATAGATGTTAAACATTTTAAACCAAGATAAACGACTTAAAAGGTTTACTTTGATTTCTGGCTTCTGAAGTTTCAGTTCGTGGCTGTTTGGTCACGTTAATTTGAGCCTCTGGCAAAAGAGTTTCTTATGTAAGAAGCCGATGGCAGAGGAGGCTGCTTATTTCACAGCATTCAGGAAGCAGAGATGAAAGCAACCAAAGTCTTAGTGTTGTGAGGAGCCAGTGTATCTCTGTGTGAATGAGCCTATGACATGAGCATGACCATGCCAAGGATGCCAGTGCCCGAGACTCACAGGAATGGCAAGGCCTTCCCCAGTCAGGCTCAGGAGAATGGCCAGGTCTCTCCCTGTCTGAGTACACATGCTGACTAAAGGTTGACCTTTAACTAAAAACAGTACTTACAAAGAGTACAGAGTCTCAACTGCAGCCTCTTCCTCCCTATGACAAGCACCATCACACACCCTGAGACTGCTTCCCTACAAAGATCTGTCTCCTCATCTATGTTGTATCTAATAACCTCGCCCAATATAGGGGCTACTGGTACGTCTCTATCCAAGCGCACATGCGATGATTCCAGCTTTATGTTACTCCTGTCTGTCTTCTTTAATCTCCTGTTGCTCCTGGCCAGGTTTCCAGGATCCAGCTTCAGGAGGCATAGCACGATATAATCTTCAAGAACATTCCCTCAATGACTTAACTTCCTTTTTCTAGGCTACACCTCCTACTAGGTCCAGTACCTCCCCATAGCACCAAATTTTAACTTATGGTTTCAAAGAAATCAGCTCGTAGCTTTCCCCCAGCCTGGGTAGAACATCATGGAAGTCAGAGTGTAGTAGACTGCTTCTCACTTCTTGGAGCAAAAGCGGAGAGAGGAAAATATAGGAAGAGACCAGGACAAGATAGAGCCTTCCCCTAAACTCCCCGATATACTTTCTCTCACTGAACCCTGACCCCACCATTTCCCTATCACCATCTCCCAACACTGCCATTATACAATGAATCTAGCAAAGGATTAATCCATTGTTTTGTCCAGAGCCTTCCTGATCTACTTGTCTTGGGAAATGCCACCAGACACACCCAGAGGTGAGTCTCAGCAGTTTCCATAGGTGTTTCTTGATCCAGTGAAATTCATAATCAATGTGAATCATCACCTCAGCAATGGCAGTGAATCCGAAGGCAGGAGAATAATTGTACATGCCTATAATCCCATACTTGGAAGGCAGAAGCCCAAGGACCATCATTTCACAGTCATGCACAGAAGTACAGAATGTTCAAGGCCAGAATGAACTAAGACATTGCAGAATCCAGAAACAACAAATCCAGAAACAAATAACTATGATCATAATTTCAGTGATTTGGCATGAAACAATAGCTTTATTGTAGACATTTCGGACTCAGAATGCTTAGGATGGTATTAACCAGATGTGGTGTTTCACGCCTGTAATCTCAGCACTTGGAATGATGAAGCAGGAAGACTGTGCTGAGACAGAGGCCGACCCATTGGCTCATATCAAGATCTTGTCTCAACACACAAATAAGCAAATAAGTTAATTCTAATAAAGGAAGAATTATGGTGAAATTAATTCTGATGCATTTTGGTATTGCTTCATAGTCTAATCATATAATAAATAACTTTTCTTTTCCTCTAAAGCATTTTTTCTTTCAGTGTTTTAAAGATGACTTTATCCCACAGATGTGTAATATATTTTAAACATTTAGTAATACTACAGACAGAATCCGAGGCTGTAATTCTGTGGTAGGGGACTTCGCTAGCATACACCAAGTCCCTAGTTTGGCCCCTAGCTTTACAAAAACAAAACTTAGAAATATCATTGAAAATAAGATAAGTCATGTAACATCAGTGGTCACCAGATAAGGCCAAAAGTAGCAATTATGAATTAAATAACAAATAGTATTTGCTTCAAGGTAAAGTATTATGCACTTAAGTACCCCAAGGGGGATTTTCTATGCCGGATGATAGCATATAATGTAATTAGCATATTTAAAAAATAAATTTTAGAAAGCAAACTATTCCCAGCATAAAATTTCTTCACCAAGTATTATCTATTAATATCGCACAGAAAGCACGGTTTAAGTATTGATGCTTTTAGGTCCTAGGATTGACTACGAAATTCAAGATTATATTTAACTCCTTGACCGGGGATAAGGGTGTTCTGAAACTGCTGGACACGACTAGTTAAATACTTAAAATCTCAGATTCCCTGGAAGGTGAGATGAAAAACGAGGCCTTAGGGTGGAAACGAAAGAAAACGGGAAACACAGTTCAGTGAAACACAGAGGAATGATTCCTTAAGACAGGGTTGAGGACGCGTGGCAGTTTTGAGTGTGTTATTTCCTGTCCTCTACTCTTTAAAAATTCCAGGGGGCACTAGGCTGCCGGACTTGGCTCTGACTTTGATTCTAGACCTTAGGTTTTTTCAATATGATAAAAGACATGTAGGACGCGAGAAACGCAGAATACCGTGTCTATCTGTCTGCCTGTTGCCCCCACCCCGCCTCTCGACTCAGGAATTCAGAGATCCACCAGGCTCCCGAGTGCTGGGATTACGTCGTTTAAAAGTCAACATATTTCATTCCTCTCAACCAAAAGAAATCAATACCTTACGCAGTACCAAATCACATTGAATCGAACTTGAAGCCTCAACAATGAAAAAGTAACGCAGCTTCTATAGCTGGGATACGAGGAAAAAAAGATTGGGCATAGCCAAAGGTCTCTGCGAAGTGAGCCTACAGACTGTAGAGGGCTATCGAAGTGGGTTACAATTTAAACCAGTGTTTGCAAAAGACTTCTAAAATCCGCATCCAACTTGGGATAGCCGCCCTTCATCTTGCCCTCCTTTCGTTTTCTCTTTGGGCATCCCTCGCTCCCAACTTTCCTGTCTGCTTCTCCCAAGACAGACTGTCGCTGGAAGAAACTAATAGGTTTGACACGTCTGCCGTCCCAGGATGACACCACAGGCTACTGAGCTAACTGCAGTGCTGAGTGGCACTGCCACTTGGGGCGGAAGAACAGGGCGCAGGCGCAGTGAATCACTGTTCCCAAACTTGCACATTGCCCGGCTTGTTCTCCGCTTCAATTCCGGTCCCCACAGATCTGTTTCCGGGGCGTTGCAAGTTCGGCCCCTCCTCAGCTCTCACCCTCCTCTGCCCCAGGAGGGGGGAGCCGAGGGGGTGGGGAAGAGTTCGTTGTTTGTTTACACGATGTGAGCGGAAAGAGAGACCAATAAAGTTTATTCTGGAAACAAAAGGAAAAAGAGCCCGGGCGCCGGCGAGCGGAGCCGGGGGTGGGGGCGTGCGGCGGGGCCGGCGCCGAGCGGAGCGAGCAGTCGAGCGAGCGGCAGTTCCGGTGCCGCGGCGGCCGAGGCTGGGGCTGGGGCGGCCGGCGAGGCAGCGCTCGGGCCCGGCCGGGCCGCTCCGCAGCGGCGGGGGAGAGGGCCCGGGAGGCGGGCGCCGCGCCGCCCGCTGTCCTCTCCCTCGGCGCCGCCGCCGCCGCCGCCCGCGGGGCCGGGACCCGATGCGGCGGGAGCCGCGCAGCCTAGAGAAGCCGGAGCGTGAGTAGATGGCGGGGAGGGCGGGCTCCGGGCGGGCGGGCTCCCGGCCCCTCTCGTACCCGGCCTCCGCCCGGTCCTCCTCCATCGCGCGGTCGGTCGCAGGGAGGCCGGGAAGGGCACGCAGGGCCGCACTCCCCGGGGTCGGGTGTCGGCTAGCCCCGCCGCCCTCACTCTTGCCGGGCCTTCCTTCCCGGAGTCGGGTGTCGGCTCGCGGGCGCCTGTCTTCTCCGTGCCTCCCCTGCGATCCAGGGACCGTGCGGCCTCTTGTGCCGCTGGCGGACGGTGGCAGCCTCCGCTCTACGTGGGTAGATGGAGGACGAGCGGAGGGCTTGTGCAGCCTGCGTCTGTAGAGAACCGAGTAGACTGCAGCCCGAAGCTTGTGCCTCCACTGCGCCTTTGTGCACACGCGGGGCGTGGGCTCGCGGGACCCTGGGGAAACCGGCTTGGGTAGAGCCCAGGTAGCTTAGGTCTGGCCGTTGCCACTGCAACTTTTTGAACCACTTTGGACCATATTGGAGGCTAACCTCTTGGTATTTGTTGACATCGTGTGATGTCGAATCTGTGTGTTTAATGATGCGTTGTAAGAAAAGCCCTGGGCCAAAAAAATAAAATAAAAAATAAAAAAATAAAAGATACTGTGTTGCTAAATTAATTTGGACAAATCAAAACAGGGTGTTTCGATTGGTGGGCTCCCACTGCTAAGTGCCGTCCAAGAATTTACCACCATGTCTTTGAATTCAAGTAGTAAGGTATTTTTGTTTCAAACTAAAGCGTTGGGTTCTGGTTGACAGCGTAGATCACGATCTAAATAAACATCACGTGTTCTGGAAATTTTTAATTACCAGATTAACTGTTCTGCAGTATCCTCAGTCAAAATAATCTGAAAGGGTACGGTTAGTTTGGTGTTTGGGTTTTGTTGACTTTCAGCGTTTTTTTCCCCCCACCTCGTGTTGTGGGACTTTTTAAAGGGAGACAATAGGAAATATGTAATCAACCATATCTTTTTTTAAAAAAACTTGTTCATTTTTCAAAATAGTACTCGCCCATTAAAAAAAAAATCACAGAAGGAGTGATTGAAACAAATGATACGCGGTCAGAATAGTAGCATCCGAAGGGAAACAAAGTAACAAATGTTGTTTCATTGGTGTAGAGAATAATGCTTGAAAGTATTCCTGCTCAAGTGGAAGGAATTGAAAGTTGAATACACAGACACAAAAACATCGAGTTTATCTAAGGTTTTTAAAATTTCAAGTAAGTGGGGTGTAGATTAAAGAAATGTCATTGAGTATGAGGACCTTAGGAAAGCAGTGAGTTTGTGACAGCGTATTCCCTTGAGAGCTCCGTTTGTAGAGGACTGGTAACAGCACCTGCGTGTCCTAGAGGGTTTGCTTCCTTCCTACCATAAGGTCTTCTATCCCCAATCACCACTCCCTTCAGAAACCATCTAAATTTAGAAAGAGAATACTCATATAAAGTAGGCGGTGATAACTCTTTAAAAACAGCTCACTGTCTTAGTTTCCTCCACTGAATAGAGAGTTTAAACAGTTGCAGTCATGGACAGAGCCTTTGCTCTGTTGGTCTGTTTATTTGAAGAGATGAACTTAATCCTGTTTGATCTCTTTAGTAGCTCGAGTGGCATTAAAAGGATCAGTTCTTTCTATTTTACTGTTCTATATCTCGAATTCCAGAATGGGGCAATCTTTAAAGGAAGTGTTTATGAAGCACCATGAAAGATCTCCCCTCCACAAAAATACTTAGGATCTTTAAAATTATCCAGCCTCAGAAATCTTAGAATATCATAATTCGTTGTGTAAGGTATAGTCAAGTAGGGTTTTTAGAAAGTCTGATCTAAGTATTTTTTTAAACCTGTCCTACGTAGACAGAGCAATGTCTGTTTCCCTAGGAAGTGATATTCTAATGTGAGGTCAGACAGGTAGGGAGAGACTCACTGACAAAACCAGCGTTTGCTGACTACTTTGACTTCTGCCTTTAATCTTGTCTGGTCATTGCTTGGTTAGTAGAGCTGGAAACAGGGCCTGAAGAGGCTTAGTAAAGCTCACCTTTTATACTTCAGCTTTGCAGTAGTACGTGTACTTGCAGGGTGTTGTTTGCTTGGTTTTGGCTTATTTGGGGGAAGGATTGCGCGGTTAGTGCTGCTCTGAGCCGGGGGCTTGCAGTGCAGTTTATGGCTGGCAGCTGCGGTACTTTTGCCTTCACTTCGTGGGTCGCCAGCACCCACCGCCTTGCCTGGCTCTTAAAGCTTCACCAGGACTTTTCAGACATTTTTTAAAACTGTGATAGATTCAGATGTACGTCGTCTGACATGGAGCCAGACCTGGTTTTGTTGTTGTTTTAAAGTTGGTGAAAATCTAATGGGCAGAATTGTGGCGTCCTGTCGCTCAGGGCCCTGTCTGACTGACTTGGTCCTCCTCCTCCCTTCCCTCCCAGGCTGCAGCTCCCTGACCTTTCCTGGCTCGCCCGCTGGGCCAGTGCAGATGCACTTACTTGCTGCAGCGCTGGTCCTCAGTCTTGCCTCCCTGGCCCGCTACTCTCACCTTTCACACTGCCTCCTTTGACAAGTGCAGTTTGGGTTGGGTGTTCTTGCTTCCTGTTCCCATGGCATCTTGTCCCCCACAGTAGCCAGATTTCCTCACTGCATTGTCATGTTTGTCTGTGTCCTCCACCAGGATGTGAATTCCAGAAGGATGGGGACTGGGCCTGTCAGATACACACTCAGGCCAAAGCCAGTGACAGTAGCACATTGGAGGCAGTTGGGTGAACAGCACTTTGGTGATATTTCTTTATAATGTGTAATAATTCATAAGTATCAATTAAGTTTTTCTTGCTGCCAAGTGCATTTAACTTTTTTTTTTTTCCACTAAAAGTATGTATCCTTGAAGCTGCTGCTCACATGGATTTCCCTGAGAGACATTTGAAAGGTTATAAGTTACACCAAGCAGCTCTCCACTCCGAGCACACACATGCGTCCTGGCCCTGGGTCCACTGGACGGGAAACCTGGATGGAGACTCGCAGGCATTCAGATCTTCCTTCCCCCTAAATGTTGTGTTTCAGGGGACATCTTGAACTCTTCAGCCTAGACTGTTGGATGTTCTTTGTAGTACTCAGTGATCTAGCCTTAAAATTGAAGGCAGCAAAGATAGCCTTGAAATCTGATGTTTTCTAAACCTTGCTCCTGTCAGTGCTTCTGGAAGAACTAGTTTGGACAGAAGTCCTGAGCTGTGTAATGGGGGTGCTACTGCTCAGTAGAGAGGGTGAGTTCAGCTCAGATCCAGGAGAGTTTTTCACCGATTTAGTCCAAACAGTTCATTTCCATTAGGGAAGAAAGTACCTTTTCTAATCAGAATGACTGTGTCTGCATAGTCAGTTCTCTTTCCCACTTTTCTAACTGATGGAACTGCACGTGTGACTAGGGTCCCAAACTGTGGCTTTTGGTTTTGTTTCCTTAGCACCCCATTCAACTTGTAGACTCAGGTTTTGGTCAATCTGAATGGGAAACCGCTGTGCCTAGATAGCAAGTGCCAATCTGCTAATGCGTATGTAGCGTATGAAGTGATGAGGTCTCAGCTTCAGCAAAATAAGATTTGATATTCACAAGAAGGGGACAAATTAGAACTAACAGTGACTTACAAAATAAAGTCTCAAGGCCTTTGAAATCTCCTTACAAGTCCTTGAAGTTCAGGGACCATTATTGAGTAATTTCTAAGTATTAAAGGAAATACAGGAAGAATTGATCTCAGGGCTAATTCCTGAAGCTAGACACTAAGCATGTTCCCACTGTGCAGACAGAAAGTTCTGGGGAGAATCTTGTGAACTGCAGATTAAGAGTGCTGGTTAAGAGGAACTGAGGTATTTGCCTGTAACAGGTAAAAACAAGGCACCGTGACTGTGAAGCCTGAGGTCCACCCTGAAGCCACGATTGCTGTCGTCCGTAGCTCTATGTTGGGTATACTGTAACGGACCTCAAGGCTCAGCCTGAGGAAGGACCCTGGTTAAGGACCGCGTAGGTATTCGTCCCTCTGTGTGCCTGTTCAGTTCAGGGAGCTGTAAGGAAGAGTTTTAAAGTTGATGATGGAAGAGGTGGCTTACAGCAATGGCATCTTTCCCTTAAAGTCAGGTTGTCCAAATCAAGCTCCTTCTGTGGGGTGTGAAGAGCTTTGATTGCAGGAGCTGCAGAGATGGCTCAACAGTTAGCCTGTACTCTCTTCCAGAGGTCAGTTGCCAGCAACCCCTGTAACTCCAGCTTGGGCCAGATCCTCTGTGAGCATTAGCCCTTGTGTGCACATACTCACATGTAATTAAAAATAATAAAAATAAGTTTAAAAAATAAAGAGCTCTGGTCTCAGCGCCTGATACTCTAACGGCAGCTCTGTGTAAGTGGGGACGGACACCAGGACCTTTGGACTCCGTGCTCCTCTATAGTGTGTTCAGTATGGTGTGTTGCTTGCTGAGTCATTAATGTAGTGGGGAGAAAATTGAAGTGATTTCCCAAGCTCTGGCATAAAACCATTTAGGAAATAATATATAAGTGATTATTTTAAATTTATATCTAATGCTAGAATAATGTGTTTTCTATTTGGCCTAGAAATTTAAGTGCTTAGTTTTGGTAGTTAGCTAACAATCTGTCTAAACTATGCTCGTTGATGAACAGTTAGTTACCTTTCAGTAACTTTTAGCATGTAATTGGATTTGTAACGGGGAGTATTTCTGGAGACAGAAGCAGGTGGATCTCTTCATTCAAGGACAGCCTGGTGTATATATTGAGTTCCAAGCCAGCCAAAGCTATGTAGTAAGACTCTGTCAGGGGAAAAAAGTGATTTTAAAATTTGGGAGCATTTGAAAATCAAAATACCTTTCTTTATATTTCTATCAGTTAGTAGCTATATACTTGAAAAGGTAATTTTAAAATTATGCCAGTTGTAGGTCATCTATTCAGTGTATATGTGAAGTATCTCAGAAATACTTTAGGGGTGGAGAGATGGCATTGGTTAAGAATGCTTACTGCTGCCTTTAGGAGGCCCTCAGTTGGATTACCCACGCCCATGGATTGCACACAGCTCACAGTGCTGGGAGCCCCAGCGCTCTGGCCTCTGTGGGCATTTGCTCATGTGCACATAGCCACGTGCAGACTGCATACACAGCCTGAAAAGAAAGAGAAACACTTGTATAAGTTGTTGATGAATTACTATTTCTATTTCTGTCTGGAGGAATTTTTTTTTTAACAAAGATTGATAGTTTTAGGAAGGCTGGGCTGGGGAAGACAACACTGTGTCAGATTTCTGAGTGCTGGGATTCTGAACTCAGCTTTTAACTTGGCCAGGTGGCCTTAGATCTTGTTTTTTTCAGAGTGCTTATTCTTTACCTGGAAAATGTCTGACGTTCTTTACAGTTCACAGACCATGGACTCCTAGTACTCAAGGCCTGTGTCGCATTTCAGAGCGAGCAAACCACTCCCTAGAGGGAGTTTAGTTCTTAGTTCCTCTATTTTTAGGAAGCTTTAAAAAATGTATGGTTGTAAGTTTGCACATATTTGAAAGCTTTTATGTGAAAATCTGTGGCTGTCACTGGAAAAACCCTCCCTCCCTATGTCAGTAACTCTGGAAAAGCGAGCTTATAGAGGGTGTGGTCATTTCACAGGGAGCCGGTGACAGGCACTGAGAGAGAGTAGGTCACCAGTGTGTGCCAGTCGCCAAAGCAGGAAGCCAGGACACTAGTCACAGCACTCTTAATAGCCACTGAACATCAGCTCACTGCTAAAGACTTCTAGGAAAGTATGTCCCCTAGCTTCTCTTGGTAACCTGGTGGCACCGGGCAGTTTTGGATCTTGGAAACAAATCCAGAGGCACCGCAAGCTTTTCTAGGTCTCTCCTCTGTTGTGCTGACAGGCACATGGAAAGATGGCAACAGTCATTGCCCTCTGTCAGGCACGCTGCGTCTGCTGCGGACTGTTTCTGAATGCCAAGCTCACCTTCTGCCTGTGCTCTGTCAGTCAGCGAGCCTCTCAGGCAGTGCGATAGTTAGGCTTGTGTCAGTGTGCACTTGTTTTTCAGCATGCTAAGCTGATTTCTGTGGCTTTCTTTTCTTTGAGAGCTCTTACTTTCCGGTGTTTCTCATGATGGACTTGATGCCGATCAAGACCTGAGGCACCATTGGCTTCCACAGTTTACACTCTGCTGTTAGCCTGAGAGTGAACGGAGTGTTCTTTTTCTCTTAGGAAAGCTGTTGGCAGCTCCAAAAATGTTGGAGAGTTTTTGTTTTCTTTTTGCCAAATTAGCAAGTGTTCTATGAATCCAGGTTTATGAAATACTGACAGCATCAATTGTAAGGCATGTTAATGGGAAAAATTATGGGGAAAACACTGAAAGCTTAGACAGCTTTATCTGAAGTGAGACCATGTGTTGTGTAGCAGGGGAAGGAAGGGTCAATGGAGTCCTTGGGAAGGTTTCCTGAAAGCTCAACAGTCTTTTGTTATTTGCAGCTGATGCTCTCGGAGGCGCTGTGTAGAAGCATTTGTGAAGTGGGCATTTTGTATTGATTTTTCTAACTGTGTGCTAACTATAAAAGTTGAATGTGACTTTCAAAGCAGTTCGTAGCTTGCCTTTAGAGTAGGGATGAGGAAGAAGCCAAGCAGTGGTTCTTTACCGGGGTGACTGACTAGCTTTCCGGCTCCTTAGTAATAGTGTAAGGCTCCCAGGCCTGCCAAATTGTTTAATTAAAAATCTGAAAATTTATTACTCTGTGTGTGTGTGTGTGTGTGTGTGTGTGTGTATACAATCTAAGTTAGACAGGTGGGATCAGGGGACAACTTGATGAGTTGGTTCTTTCCCTTGTAGAGAGAATCTCTTGTAAGCTTTGTACAAGCATTCACCTGGGGCTGGAGAGATGGCTCAGCAGTTAAAAACATTGGTTACTCTTCTAAAGCACCAAGGTTCAAATCCCAGCACCCACTTGGCAGTTCACAGCTGTCTGTAATCCCAGTTCCAGGGGACCTGACACCCTCACAGATGTGCATGGAGGAAGAATACTAATGTAAATAAAAATTTTTTAAAAAACCATTCACCTGTCAAAACCCCCTATGGCCCCCAGCTATATTCCCTCCATGTTCTTAGGGGTCCTAGAGATTAAAATCAGATTGTAGGTTTGCATGGCAAATGCCTTTATTCACTGAGCCATCTTACCACTGACCACAAATCATTTTTATTTAAGTAGAGCTCATATACAACTTATAAAACATGGTTGAATATATTTAGTGGCAGTCTTTATTGAGGATAGCATACCAACTGTGCAGGTTAATGCACTTCTGCAGATGAGTTCTTTCCAGCCAAGATTAGGGTGAGTTATCTGGCACAGGTCAGGTACATAGAAGTCAGGACAACTTAGAAAGTGAGAGGAGAGCCAGAGGGGCTGCTTGGTTAAGAGCACCTACTCGAAACCAGAGGAGTGACACTGGGGAGATAATTTAGTCTGTCTCAGTTACATAGTCTCTGAGTGGTACATGCTTTCTCATTTGAAAAAAAACAACTTTCTTCACGCCACAACTGCTAGCATCATACAGGCAAGCATTTAGGAATGCCCAGCACACTCTGGGCATTTAGAAACAGCTCCTGGGCACTTTGAGAGTCGGGACCACATCTTATTCATTTATTTTGGAGTTGTGACATTGTGCAGTGAATTGAATTCTGTTCTGAGAATGTTGTGCTGGGTTCTGGCACTTGGTAGCTAGTGTATACTACTGTCTAATAAGCTTAGAATATTAGTCAGACTTCCTTTACTTAACTTGTATTCCATTAAAGCATTAACATTTTAATACTTGATAGGAGTGGAGAACAAGTGGACAGCAAGTACTTTCATTGTAGACTCGGCTTCCTGAGGCCAGGGTTCTCTGTCCTCTCCACCCCCACCCCAGCTAATACTCGGAGCAGCTCTCGCTTGGGCATCCGGCGTGTCCATCCCGTGTTCATGTACTAAAGTTCATAGTCGCGCCCTGTGGGCACATGCGGCAGGACTTATGTGCAGTTCTCATTGGATTACAGTCTGTATTAGAGACTGGATCTTGCATATGTAGGGTTTCTTCATTTATTTCATATACATGGACTAGATATCGCTAAACTTTATGGCTCCGTTACGTGAGAGTAAGGAAGGCAGCCATGTGCTTTATTCCATGTGTTTAATCTGCTTCCCTTTAATCTCTAAAACAGCTGTAGCACAACTTTCTGTCATGCCATCCCCTGGGATTAGTTGTGTTGTTGTGCTCAGATTTAAATTCTACAAAGGAGATGTTTCTGTTTGCTCACCTCACTTTGAGCAGTTTGGCCTATACTGCTCTTGATGAGATACACAGTCACTTTTCAGGGTTATAATCCCATGGTGGTTTATCTCACATAAGCCAGGCAAGTCTCTGTGCTTTAAAGTTGTTTATTACATACTTATGGCGTGGGGGTGTTAGGGGCTCATGGCCTGCCTTACAGATAGAGGTCAGAGGCAGCTTGCAGGGGTCATCCTCCTCACCAGGTGGGTACCAGGGGTCACTCAGTGTTGTCTGGATTCGTGGCCGAGCCGTCATCCCCTGAGCCATCTGCCAACCCAAACCTACATGCTTTTAAAAATTAAATATGTGCTATTGTTTTACATCAGTAATTTGTCATTATTACTGAATATTTTTCATTATCGTGTGGTTTAAAGACTGACTTTATTGATACTTTCAGATATTTTTACTGTTTATAGAACTGTAGAATTCAGAGACTAATGTGCATGTGCAGACAGTGTGACTTGGGACTGCCCCAGTACTAATGGCAGAGCATGCCTCCTGTGCCATTGTGACTGATGTAGGAATCGAAGTTTCTAACTTAGGCTGCCATGAAGATACACTTTTGTAGTTCCAGCATCTGGGAGGCTGAAGCAAGATCTGTTCAGTGCGCTCTCTCTCTCTCTCTCTCTCTCTCTCTCTCTCTCTCTCTCTCTCTCTCTGTGTGTGTGTGTGTGTGTGTGTGTGTGTGTGTGTGTGTGTGTGCTGCCTTTACCTGGACAGCACCGGACCGCACTCTGGCCTCTCCTGGCTTCCCCTTGTTTTACTCAGCTTTAGTTCCTGGATCAGCTGCCACCAACCCCAACCTGGCTTTTCTTTTCTTTTTTTTAAAGATTTTATTTAAGTATTTGAGTACATTGTAGCTGTCTTCATACACACCAGAAGAGGGAATCAGATCTCTTTACAGGTGGTTGTGAGCCACCATGTGGTTGCTGGGAATTGAACTCGGGACCTCTGGAAGAGCAGACAGTGCTCTTAACCGCTGAGCCATCTCTCCAGCTCTGGCTTTTCTTTCTATCCACCTTTACTCCAGGATCAACCGCCACCAGTCCTAATCGGAGACTCTTAAATCTGAGGATAAAAGACACTCACACACAGCCTTACTTTAATTGCCTACTAGGCACAATTGTTGGGCACAGCAATGCCCTTACTAATTTATTATCTCCGTTTCTCCCTCCACCCTAAACTTAGTGACTTGTTCCACCTAGTCACTGCCAAATATCCTTGGGCACCCCCCTGTAGCAGAGGCTGCAGGCCCTAGCTCTCCCCACCATCCTCACCCCCACCCTTGCCACCACCCCTACACCTTACACAATTGTTGCATTCTTCGTCCTCCAATGCACAGAAGAACCCCTTACCCCTTCCTTGTGTCTGCCTTTTCCTCCGGAGACTTGGAATCCCATCTGTCCCCACCCAGCAATTGGCCTGGCCTTCTTTATTGACTAATGAAAGACCAATAGGTGAACAGGGTTGGCATCAGAACTTCCCTGTACACATAGTAAGACTGATTTTTTTTGTTTGCTTTTAATTTAAATGGTGTCACAAGGAATTCCAGCTGAAATGCTATGAATTAATTAATTTTAATTATTTAATTCATTTATTACAAAAATTAATTTCTTTTGTTTTCAAACTGTATTCTAGAGAGAGAAAGAGGGACATGTGTGGATACGCATGTTCCAGTATGTGGAGGCCAGCGGTCAGTGTCAGGTTTCCTTGGTCATCTCTGCTTTTTCAAATGGTCTAATAATAATAACTATGTAGCTCTGGCCAGCCTGGAGACCCCAGAGAGCTGCCTGTGCCTTCCGAGTGATAGGATTATAGCCACGAGCCACTACATGTGGCCCCACCTTACATTTTTGAGATAGAGTCTCTCACTGCACCCTAGGGATCCCTCTCTCCTTCTGTCTCCCCAGTGCTGAAAGCACTAGTGTTCTGTCACCACACTGAGGCCGATTTTTAATGTGTGTTTATGGATCAAACCCCAGATCCTTCAGCTTGCACAGGGAGCACTGCCTAAGGCACTACCCCAGGCCCTCTTAGTAATTTTGAAGTCCTTCAAATCTAAACAATGTTATGAATGCCAGGAATGAACATAGTATAGAGTTCCCTTAATCTTCTCATTAGCACCTCAGTACATGTGTAGTCTTTCCATTTTGGAAATTAGGAAATTGGATTTCCACACTTAATCAGTACACTGAAATCTCATCACATTAAGTTTGCGTGAAATTATTTTAGTCACATGTGAAGTGGTAATGAAATGATAATTTAAATGTCACAGCCACATCCACTATTGAGTGTTTGCTTTAAAGTGGACATAAGATTACAGTGTGAATTTGTTGCCCATTTGATTGGTGTCCAGTGCCCAAGCACGAATCTCATGGTGTTGACTGTGACTTTGTCACTCATGTAACTTGCCTACAGTATAGTCTCGATTAGTTATATGATCTTGGGAGAGAAACTGCTGCTTAGGTTGGCTGAATAGTTTTGTTGGTCCCCAGGTAGCTTGCGGGTTTGGCTGTAGCATTTTGTGCGTGTGTATTCTTTGTGTCACCCACATGGACACTCAAACACACAGATAAATCCTTTAAATACATGTAAGTACAAAACATTGTCTATAAAGTGGTAGACAAACGCCATTAGCACTGTTTGTGGCTGGTTTAAAAGACTGTTTAAGGATAATAAACAAACCTGTTTTTGAGTAAGAATTTACTTTGAGACAACGTTGAGTGAGCATGTCTTGGGAACACAGAGTTTGTTGTCTAGAATGATGTGGTCTGCCTGGGATGTAGCAGCATAAACTTGGATAGTCACAGAACAAAAGACAAGCATAAATCACAGTATTTACCAACTACAGTTGGGAGGGGGCTGTTGAGTCCATGTATAGACTGCTCAAGGCTGATGGAAACCACTCAGTTGGTAGCCATTCACTGTATAACAGCACTTTCCCTGAGTCACCGCACACAAGTCTGCCCACCCCAGACAGGGATCCCATGACAGACCAAAGTGTGGATACCACCAAAGTCCAACTTGGTGGACCACTGAGTTTTATTAGTGTTACTTACAGAAGCAGAAATGACTCTAAGACAGCTGCAGGGAACTGGAGCACACTGTGTAACTTGCAGGCAGCTCAATGAGTTGGAGAGTCCTTTTCAAGTGAGTCTGATGTAACCCTTTTCCAGGCAACTGGTCTGAGAATCTTTGCAGCTTGGCTTGCCTGAGAGTCATCGCAGAGTTCAGCTTTTATTGTTTACTCTGGGAGGGAGGGGCCTAGTGAATTTGGTCAGTTTCAAGGACTTCCTGGAGCTATTTGCCTCCTGAGTTGTTTGCCTTTCTTTTAAGGAGCTTCCCTGAAGGATAGAATGTTTCAATCTCAGAGGAAACTGTTACACAATACCATTGTAAGATAACTTTAATTCTTGATAGTCAGGGAGTAAGGACTTCACAAAAGTGCTTTCACAATTTAGCCTGAGAAAAGATCACTTTGTATAAAGCTCACCCTTGGCTTGGCATCCTTGGTATTAAGGTGATCACTGTACCCGAGAAGCCTCATCACTCTTAAGGTATAGTGTGTATTTAGTTGTTTTCAGCACATGGTAAGTGATCACTGCACATTTCATATAGATATGTACAGTGGAAGTAACAACTTAGTATTAAAATGTAATATATGAAATACATGTAGCATTTAAAAGTATGTGTTATGTGTGATTGTGTTTACCTATCAGAATACACAAGCACAGATAACAGTCTGCTTTAACCATCTAAGGCCTTTTTTTTTTTCATTTTTAGGGTAATCCTTAGTTGCTAATCATAAAATATATGTACCATACAAAGTTGGATTGTCTTTGCTCTTATTTTATAGTTGTCTTTGTATTTAGCTTCTAAATTGTAGTAATTTGCTTTCTTCAGTACAGTAAGGCATGACTAAGAAGAGAGGTGGATACTAGGAGAGAAACTAGATCATTCCCATTTGCGGTGTAACTATTTTTAGGAACACTGGAGTCAACTGAGAAATCATTAGATTAAGAGTATAGAGTAACTCCACATAAAACAATTTAAAAATCAGTAATTCTCCTTTATGATTATAATAGTTGTTTAGAAATATAATAAATTGTAAAAGTAAGAGAAAAGATTATTTTAATGAAAAATGTATGTGTTGTAGTTAAGCAAACACTGTATGTATGGTAGAGGCACAGAATGTTCCTAGATGGGACATTCAGCTATTACAAGAATCAGTTTTTCCTGTTGATTTATAAGTATAGTACATTTTTTCCCTCTGCTGTACAGTGTTTCTGTTGCACACAGGCTTAATGCCTGTGCACCCAATCGGCACTTGATGTGAATGAAGTTCTGTAATGTGCATGGGTAGGTTTTACACGCAAACAAACACAGTGGCTTTCATGTGCATGTCAGGACGTGGGGGGGGGGCATACTCTAGAGAGGAGCTGGAGTAACATTTAGGTTTTTCTTATAATGTCTCCACGTCTCTCATGTGATCTTTCTCTGTTATAATGTGCTAACTTGCCTAAATCACTGCTTCTCAGTAGCAGTGCCCAGTTAGTTGAACTGACTGCCAGGTTTGTGTGTTGCTTAATTCCTCCTGTCTCTCATCTCATAATAAATGCCCCCTTAGCCCTATACCGTGTTCTTGGATTGTCTCACCCAGGTTTTGCTTCCTGTCTTGTTGAAGTTTCATAGCATTGTCAGAGTTGTCAGTGTGGTACCTGGAGGAATTTCATGAACAAGCTATCAGGAATAGGTCGTCCTACAGAAGAAAGTCAGGGAGACAGGCAAACCTCAACTATCAGGTGTGCCTGCCTGACCTGACACTCAGTGACCAGGGGACCTGCATGGCTCCTACTCAGATAGACTTCATGAGAATAACCACAGGAACTCTTCATTTACTTGGAAGCTTTTTACTTCTAAAGTCTTATTACTTGCTTTAGCAAGACATTACACAGGTAGGAAATTTAGAGAAGATCTAAATTCCCCAGATCCTCAAAATTCTAACCCAACAGGTCTGCAGTGGTGGGAAGGGTTTTAGCGAGTGTGCCTTACATAGGACTCCAGGCCAGGATGTGAAGGAAGCCAGCGTGGGGTAAGGTGCTGTGTCTGTTAGTGCCCCTGTTCCTCACAGACTGGCCTTCACCCACTTCAGTGAGCTCATGCTCTGCCTTGCTCTCACAGAACAAACAGCCTTCCTTCTGTCTGGCCACTCTGAACTGCTTCAGGCGTACTCAGGCCTTTCTGGCCCTGAGTTCCTGAGGCTTTGCTTCCCAGTGTCTTAACTGCACCTTCCAAGGAGCTTGTCCACCTGGCCCTGTGGGTCTCGTTTATATATAATCTGTGTGAGATTCCTGAATGCACTCAGGCAGGCAAGTTCTCCACAGTGTTTCCATGGATTTGGAGTCATACATGCTAAATTACACTCATTTATTTGCATCTCTTCACTAGACTTGAGGGCCTCTGGAGGTTGGTATTGCATTTTATTTAAAATCTTGGATGTTGTCATTAAACTGCTGCAAAATCATTGCACAGCAAATGTTTTTTCAGACAAACTGTTTGGTAAGCAAGTCAGGGAAAAAGTGCATAATCCCATTTTTTAGGGATGAAAATAAAGTCTGGAGCAATTATCTGCTTCTTGCTCCCCAGACTTGTAAGTACAGGGACTTGAACACAAAACATTTCTGATTTCAGTCTTCATAGGAAACACTATTATTGTAAAATTAATCTTTCTTTTTGAGCATTTTTCTTAATGGCTTTCAGATAGTATTGTATTTTGTTTGAGTAGGAGATATTTAGTAAAAATATTTTTTACCATAGTCACACCTTACAAAATAATGCTTGTTGCTCTAGGATAGGAGTGAGTGTTGAGTGTGATACTGAGCTGTTTGCCCGCTTCTTTCACACTTGGTCTTCTCTACTCTGCCTGTAATGTGTGTTTGTTTCTTTGACAGAGCAGTCTATATGCTCAGTACTGGAATGTCCGAAAATAATTAGTCTGAGCTGACATTTACGTATGAAAACCTCCTATTCTGAAGCACTTAAAGCAAAGGCCTTCATATGTGCACATTTTCAAGTGGGCATCTCAAGCTTGCTTTTGTAGCCTGGCTGAAGACTCTGTTCCCAAGGTGCTGACAGAAATCAGAGGCCAGCTGTGGAATGAGATCCTAGGAGCCTAGAGGACATGTAGCTGTGGTTTAAGCCAAATGCTAGCAATGCAACATTTAGTAGCATCTCCTTATACACTGGAACCAAAACCAAGAAAATAGAAGTTAGGAACCCATATTTTGAAATAAGCAAACACTGGAAAATTGTTCTATCTTAAAAGATTTCCAACAGAGTTCCTCAGTACCTAGAAAGATGCATAAAAAATAGATACCCGTTCACCCTCCCCAGTATTTGGGGAAGGACATGCCCAGTAAATAACACACTTGCAGCACAAGCATGAGGATGGGCCATGAATCCAAAATCTGGTCTTCAAGCTTACGGGGCAAGCAGTTTAACACAGCCATTTCCCAGGCCCTCTTTCAATGTTTAAGATGCTGAATTCTCCATTTCCCAGAATACCAACTCAGAACTCCTAATTGCTTCCTGTGTTACATTAATTATGCCCAGTTTTCCCTACCCAGTCCTCTTTCACTAACTCTTTATACTGACAAGGAATGATGTTTTGTTCTTTACCCATTCTGAAGTCTTTGTTTTGATTATAAGAAGATTTTAATAGCCAGAGTGAATAGTATTTACATTTAGTGTATAAAATGTTTCTGTTTACAACCAAATGGAATATCGTTGATGGATTTCTCCTCTGAACCACATTTAACATTACAGTAGTATTCTTAGTGGTCAGGTTTATCTTTTCATAGACACCACATAGAGCTCAAAACTGCTGGTGTTTTTGTTTGGTTTGTTTTTCATTTGAAACATGATTTTATTTAGTTTTAGGGCTCTTTCCTCCTAAAATTCCCATTTATTTGCCTTTTTTCCCCCTAAAATTGCACACATTCTTCAACATGTCCTTAGAACATTTTCTACTTTAGTTATGCAGATTTTGTCTTCTCTGTCTTCTAGTTTGGACTTACTATATTTTATAGTTAGTGTGAAATATAGCTGCTTTTCGTCCATTCTTTACTTAGGTTATTGACCACTGTGTTAGTTTCCACTAGTCCCAGTGTGTGGTATATCTCTTTCTTAGGCTCCACCTTTAATTAACTTGAGGCCGTTTTCTGATTCAACTTGGGGATTGGTTTAGGGGAAATAAAGCTTGGGAACCTCATTGTCCAGAAATACCCTGCTTGTTTTTCCTATTATCATGATAGTTTGCTGGGCATAAAATTCCTGGTCTGGCTATTTCCAGCAGGTTCTAATTGCAGCGGTCTTCTGCCCTGTTGCTGCCAGTCAGGTGTTCATTGCTTGTCATGTCTCCTAGAAGCTGGTCATGTGTTGTCTGATCTAAAAAAAACAAACAAAAGAAACAAAAAGTTTCCTTTTGTTGTACAGAGTCTTTCCCTTTAATGCCTTGTACCAGCCTTACTTTTTGGCGTTCTGGGGAATAACAATTGTTTGTCCAGAGCCTTTCTTCATTTGTTTCTATGAGGCTGGGATAACCTTAAGAGTTTTTTAATTTGGAAAGTCTGATAGGTGAAATGTTGTATCATTTAATTTGCATTTGTAAATGAGTAAAGATGAGGTCTGTCTCAGCCATGGCATTGCTTCTCTGAACTCAGTCCAAACTCTGTGTGTCTCATTACTTTCTACTTCTGTTAGTTATGAGGAGCAGTAGCTTTTACTTGTTTGTACTTTGTTTTTCCTTTAGTATGTCACTCCTCATGGAGCAGTGTTTATTTCCATATGTTGTTACATTTGTTCCTTTTTATTTTAGTTTCATTTAGGAAACTCTTTTTTTCATGCATATTGAAAAGCATTATCATGTTTTCTGGCAGTGTTTACATGGTTTTATTTTTACACAATTTACTCAGAGCAGTCTTTAGTTTAATGTAAAGTTAAATTAAAAAAATCATTTCTATTTTCATATTTTGAAACAGTCTCACACTATAGTCCAGGCTGGCCCACCAAGCTTGGGATTACAAGCACACCCCACCCCACCATGTAGGCCCAGCTGAGCACTACTGCTGTCCCTCCAGTGTCTGGCTAGTTCTAGGTGGTCTTTTCCTTTTGATTTGAAATGACACATTATATCTTTTTATTTGCTTTAAAGCATTGTTTTAATGTTTATTTTATCTTCAACTATGTGTCTATGTGTATATAAGTGCCAGTGCTCCTGGAAACCAGAGGTATTAAATCTCCTGGGGTTGGGGTTACAGGCAGGTCTGAGCTACCTGATGCAGGCGCTGAGAACTGGGTGCTGGTTCTCTTCAGGAGCAGTACTCACTCAGTCTTTATACTGTGTCATCTCTCCAGCCCCAGTCACTGTATCGTGATGGTGGAGGAGGAAGAGGTGGTGGTGGTAGGTAGAGGAGGAGGTGGTAATGGTGGAGGAGGAGAGAGAAGGAGAGAGGAGGAGGAGAAGAGAGGAGGAGGAGGAGGAAGAGGATGCAGATGCAGTATCCTGCTGTGTTGCCCAGGCTTGCTTAAGATCTTTCAGACTGAGCTACCAAAGTGTCTGGAAC
Organism: Apodemus sylvaticus; assembly: GCF_947179515.1. NCBI lineage: Eukaryota > Metazoa > Chordata > Mammalia > Rodentia > Muridae > Apodemus > Apodemus sylvaticus. Next base: position 137,254,804 of record NC_067475.1, on the reverse strand, counting down.
TACAGACAACCTCAGGCCCAGCTTGGTTGGAACTGTATTTGATCACTATATGGATTGTACTTTTGTTACAGTCTTTAATCTCTGGCTAGATTGTTCTCCACACTGCTTCTATTTTTTTTTCTTGTTTTCTTTCCATTTTTTTTAAACACTGGTGACAGCATGATTAATTCTACAAATATTATTGTTTATTGTATATGCATTATATCAGTGTATAAATCATCTTGGGGAGAGTTGATGTTTTTGTAAATTTATATCTTCTGGCTCAGAAATGTATTTTTATTTAGTGTTCTGTGCTACTTTATAGCATCTTATTTATCTATTTTTATTCATTTGTTTGTTCCATTATAGTCTGGCTGGCCTGGTATTGTATAACCCAGGCTAGCCTCTGATTGTTGGTGGTCTCCTGTCTTAGACTCCTGGGCAGTGGTATTAGGGGCATACAGTTCTTCATCTTAAAGGAGTAAAAAAGTCCAGTGGCTGGTCAGTTCTGCCAGAACCACTGATCAACAAGTAGTCATGTTGCTTCAATTAGAGATGCCTGGCTCTTCCTGTACAAATAATTAAATAATTAGCCTTACACACACACACACACACACACACACACACACTTTTCGTGTGAGTCTCTAAGATATGTTAAAGCTGACTTGTCAATTTACTCTCCTATCAAACATTTGGTATACTAAACATTATTGTGGAACTCCTTGTATAGAAATTGACATAAGCAATATGCACTCAGAACTACATACCAGCTTCACTGAAAGCATTATTTATGCTAAAGAACTGGCTTGAGAGCATGAGAGCACGCACGCACGCGCACACACACACACACACACACACACCTTATAAACACTAAACAGAAAGCTGTTCCTGGACTTAGTAAATAACAGGTGTTCCGTAACAGAGAACACAAGTTCCTGTCAAGAGTGCAGTTCAAGAGCAGCCGGCAGCAGAGCCTGTGTTTGTGTACAGAGCTGCTGTTTACAGGTGCTCCGTCCCAGGCGCGGCTGTCTCTTGACTGCTCTTTCATATCCTCCCCAGTGCACCACATGTGTGCCCGGTGCCCACAGAAACCAAAAGACGGCATCTGACCTGGAACTGCAGTTATAGACAGTTGTAAACTGTCCTTCTGTTGTTGGAAATCTGGCCCCTAGAAGGGCTGCCAGGTTCTTAACTGCTCAGCCAGCTTTCTAGCTTCAGCTCTGATACTTTTCAATTTAACATCAAAGTCTTGGAGCATAGACAAAGAGTGCAAGTTATTTGCTAGTATGTTAATCACTTACCTATAGTCCAGTTTTTCAGTGGAGTCCTTGTTCCTATCTGTCTTAGGGTTTCTATTGCTGTGATAAAATATGATGACCTAAAATAGCTTGATGGGAGGAATGGGTTATTTCACACTTCCACACCACAGTCCATCACTGAAGGAGTTAAAGAGAGACACTGTAGGCAGGAAACTCAGACAGAAGCCACGCGGGAGTGCTGCTTACTGGTTTGCTCCCCGTGGCTTTCTTACAGCGCCCAGGACCACCAGCTCAAGGTTAGTACCACTCACAGTGAGCTGGGCCTTCTCACATCAATGTTCAACCAAGAACATGCACTGCAGGCTTGCCCCCAGACCAGTCTGGTAGGGACATTTTCTCAAATAACTCTTTAACTTGTGTCAGGTTGATATAAAACTAGCCAGCAGTGAGAAACCTTGTTAGCAGTCTTTTCTCTCTTTGTATCTAGCCTTGTAAGCTTCCATCGGAGCCATCCATGAAACTCCACTTAACAGCACTCTTGGTTTCCTCCAGCCAGTTTCTCCAGACTTTTCTGAATCTCTCCCATAAACCACTTCCAAAACCTCTAGGTCATGTGTTGTGTAGCTGTTTCCTTGGAGATTGAAACATTTCATTCTGCAGGGAAGGTAAACATTTCAAAGGAGCAGTCCCTGAAACTGACCAAATTCTCTAGGTCCCTCCCTGCCAGATTAAGCAATAAAAGCTGAGAGTCACTCTCAATCAGACAGAGAGAACAGAGCTGCAGAGAAGTTCTCAGACAAGCCAAGCTACAGACTTGATACCAGACCAGCCACCAGGAAGAAGCAGAAACCAGCCAAGATACCGTGAAGCATGTAGATCAGCTAAGGCACCTGGAAATGATATTCTTCAGTCTCTTGAGCTGCCTGCAGGTGCTGCAGTGGGCTGCAGGTTCCCAGTTTTCTGAGCTGTCATCCTTGCTGGGGTGGGCTTTAGTGATGCAGCTGTCTGTGAGTCATTCTGCTCCTGTAAGGAACCCCTCACTCATATTCCTGTAAGCAGCCCCAATACAACTCATTGGTTCATCAAGTTGGACTTTGGAGGTATCTCTACTTTGGTCTGTCATGGGAGATCCTTATCTGAGGTGCGTGGACATGTGTTATATGTCCCTAGGAACAGTTTTGCTCCACAGTACCGGGTATCATGTGGCCCAGCAATACATCTCACTTTATGACATCATCAGAAGTCCAGCCTTTGTTAGCTTGACATCTTAACATGTCTCTGTACACCGTCCTTATTCTTCAAATAAAAGCCGTAACAAGTCATACTTATACAACGAGGACATCCTTATTTCTATAACTAGACACATGGCCAGAGTTCCTGTGTTTAATTCTGGTGTTTAAATATTTCTGAGGAGGCTTTCTATTCACCTCAGATAGAAAGGGCAGCTACAGATCAGAGAAACAATTTCATCCTCATGCAGCTAGTGCTAAGCCAGTGAGCTGCTTCCAGGAATACACAGGATGCTGAAGCATGAAGGCCACCAAAAGTTCAAGACCTGTGTGAACGACATAGTCATTTAAGGCCATTCTGGTCTAAATGGTGAGAACTTGTCTCCGAAAGCCACATAAAAATGGAATCTGAATTTTGCTGTCAAGTCTCTTGAGAGTTTCAGCTTTCAACAACCTGAATGCTAGCTTTCTAACAGCTAACCTTTTACAAGCTTACTTTGCTCTTTGATCAACTAAAAATGGGCCCAGGACACTGGGAACTCATTATTTTCTCTGGTTTCTGAAAAAGTTTCTTTTGCTGTAAGCTGCATTTGTAACTTTTCTTTTTTGTTTATATTTGTTTTTGGAATTATTTGTGAATTATAGACGCCAAGCCTTTAGTACATGTTGCATAATGTGCTTTCTCAGGTCCCAAGGACTTTTTCATTTGGATCTATGGTCCAGACCACTGTCTTCGGCTTTTAATTAGTAAAATTATCTATCATTTGGCCTTAATATAAAACTGTAGCTTTCCTTTATATAAACAACAATCAATCATATAATAATGGAAGATAGGAATCCAATTACAAAATCTACAAGTCTTGTGTCTAGACATAAACTTAGGCCACAGCAGAACATACATGGACAGACCTTTTTCATTAGGCATGGTAGCACACAGCTATAATCCCAGCTCTTGAGAGGTAGATGCAAAAAAAAAAAAAAAAAAAAAAAAAAGGAGTTCAGGGCCTGTACTACATGTAGCTTATGTATTATTATGTAGCTAACTATAATGGTTTTTAAAATCCTGAGGGGACTGAAGAGATGGCTCAGTTGTTAAGAGCATTGGCTGGTCCTCCATAGGCGAGGGTTTGATTCCCAGCACCCACATGGTGGTTTACAACCAAACGTGACTCCAACTCCAGGGGCATCTGATGCCCTCTTCTGGTCTCTGTAGACCAGGACACAGATTTTGCACAGACGTGTGCGCCTCCCCTCCCCCCCCAGGCAAAATACCCATACATGGAAACCTTTAAAAATTGTTTTTAACTGCTGAGGAAGACTTAGATAAGTAGAAATGCAAACTTGGCTAATAAACTGCTTGGTAAGATAGTTAGTCCAGGCTGGGAAAGTAGTTCAGAAGTTAAAGCATGTACTGTTCTTCCGGAGTACCCAAGCTTGTCAAGGTGGCTCATACCCCCTTTAACTCCCAACTTCAGGGGCCTCTGGGATCTCTGGCCTTTTCAGGTGCCTTGCAGTCAAATGCACATCACACACACACACCTCTGTCTATCTGATTTTAAGTCTGTTTCCTTAAATGGCTATAAATTAAAATATTCTCACTTATAGTATCAACTGGTTCTGTTTGGCCTTTGTTTCTATGTGTAACAAAGCATTTCTGCAGTTTACTTGGATGTGACATGAAAGGTAGGTACAATTGGCATGGTAGCAAATGGGAATAGATATGGAAGAAAAATGGTCCCTGTTCACACTGACAGAACACACTATAAAGGGAAAGGTAGATCCTGTAAGACTAGAGCTCCGGGTGGTTGAGATGAGGAAGGGTCAGGCCAGTGACACAGCATGCTTTGAGTCTGTGCCCTCTGTGTGCTTCAGCTGGGTAACTAATCACATACCACTTTCAGTCAGCCAGTTGTAGTAATAACACAGGAAATGAACTGTGGAGGGGAGCAACAGAGTACTATGCATTCTGGGATTTTTGCCTTAGTTTATCCTGCTTACCTAAAATGAGGAGCCCTACTTACTCTCTGCCTGTCGGAAATCCTTTTCCTTGTGTAAAACACATGCATGAGTACATCCCTGAAGGAAGGGTTTATTTGGGCTCACAGTTTGAGGTTCTATGTCCGCCATGGGTGGGGGAGACGATGGCGGTAAGAGTGTGGGACAGCTTGTCATGTCCTGGCATAGAGCCAGGAGGCGGGGATTATTGTTAGTGTGCCGCTTACGTCTCTTCTTTATTTAGGCTGGGGACCACGGCCCATAGAATGCACTTCTAGGATGTTTTTCCTGTCAATTATTTAATTAGAAAAATCCCTCACCAGAGCTTGGTTTCTATAGTGATTCTAAATGCTATGAAGTTGACAGTAAGGTTAACAGTCAAATAAACTTCATTCTATAATTACTATATTTTGCTTCATAGATTGTGGTAGATTGTGAGATAAAAGCTAGAACTCTATATAAGAACACACACACACACAATAGTTTTGGTTTTTGAGACACGTAGTCTTAGCTATCCTGGAATTCCCTCTGTAGACCATGCTGACCAAACTCAGAGATACACTTGCCTCTGCCTCCCAAATTCTGGGATTAAAGGTGTATGCTACCTCACCCACTTGGCAGCACCTTTTAGAATTGTCTAAGGATTGCTTGTTGAACGAGGGACAGCTCACCTCTCTTTCTGGCCTAGTAGTGATTAAAACAAATAAACAAAACATTGACTGTAGCTCAGTAGCAGAGTACTCGCTGAGCCTATGAGAAGCCTTGCACCCAATCTCTAGCACCACAAAAACAAAAGAAGTAATGGACGTGCTGTGCTGGAGACCGACCGTGTGCTATCTGTCTTAGGGTGCTTCAGAGGCGTTAGTGCTTTGGGCTGCTGTTGGAAAGTGGGGGGTGGGGGGACTTCAGCAACTCTGCTTTTCATTACCCCCAGTGCAGCACCTTTAACCGTTTTATTTATGGACGTGTCTTTTAGAGGAAGTGTAATATATGAGCCTAGACAGTTTGCTGCTGTTTATCCTGGAGCTGTGGACTGAACCCAGGAAGGACTACCCACATGATGACTACACTGTGCCAAAAGTTTAACCAGAGCTACCTTCCTGAGCTGGTCCCTACCCAGGGGAACATCTAGCATCATGGAAATAAGTGTTTAGCATTAGACTGTTTTGCATATGTATCTTTGTAATATGTGCTCATATAGGGAGAAGAGCCAGAATTTTGTCCTGGAAAGATGACATCCTGACAAGAAAAGAACAGTATTGAAAATAGCCAGGCTGAGACCATCTTCCTGCCATCACACACCAATACAGAGGACAGTGACAGCAACAACGGGCAGAGGACAGCCCAGAGAATAGAAACATTCTGTTCATTTTTCTCAGGAATTTCTTGGCCAAATCGATGGGATTTAAATACTAAGATTCATGTACTGATCAATGAAAAATTTTTCATTTTTTTTTTTTAACTCTGGGCTAATGACTCATGTTCTTCTCAGAATTGTGCTCTTGTGGAAACTAAAGCACAGATGTACATACAGCTCTGTCATTTGGGCTGTTGTAATAGCATCATTGTGGGTAGACTAGGGATGGGTCCTGTGGATCCAGTTATAATAAAGGAGCCGAGACTGAGGTCTCTGATTCTAAAAGACATTTAAGCAAAAACAAAGTAATTATTGTAATTTGGAGGATTATACAATGAATAGAAACTATCAAGTTTTTTCATAATTTTAAAGGTCTGTATAAAGGTATATCTTTTTATTTTTTATTTTTTATTTATTATTATTATTATTATTATTTTGTCATACTAGGGAGTAAACCATGGGCCTAGAAGCCTGCTCTGCCAGCACTCTGTCATTGAGGTGTGTGCTGGAATTAACACTGGAAATATTTTAGAGAGCGCGCACATGTCCTTTTGTAAGCTTTAAACTTGGCATGTGATTATCAAATGGTAACGATACCACATAATCTGTCAGATCATTAATAATAGCTAGGTGAAGTTGAATAGTTCCACTTAAGCTTTAATACTGTCATTAAAGAATGGAGTTTTGAATGTGCTCTTGATGTAGGACAGGTTCCATGGTTTGTCTGTATTTGACCCCTCTTCTGGTGTGTCTGAAGAGAGCAACAGTGTACTCATATACATAAATAAATAAATCTTAAAAAAAAAGATGAAAGTATCCTACTGACATGACCATAGTGGGGATGCTTAATGACGGCGCCACCAGTCATTAAGGTGCAGAACTGTCATTTCAAAATAAGCAATGCATTGTCCATTAACAAGGCCCAATAACAGTAAACATTAGAAAGGGAAATTAAAAAGACTCGTCTCCACCTTGCTGCTGCTGTTATTTATAGAGCTGCTCACACCTGGCTGTGCGATGCTTGTCCCAGCAGTAAGGCCCCACCCTCTGGCTGCACCACCGTCTGTTGCTTTGCTTGCCCAACAGTTCCCTCCATCACCTCACATTTGCTCCAGTGAAATGCCTGCGGGTAGAAGGATCGCTAGTTGGTCAATAGTTGTTTGCAGTTGAGTTTTCAGTCATAAATAACTTGATAATCTGTCACTGCCAGGAAATGAGGCAGATGGCAGGTAGTAGAAATCTATGCTTCAGAGAAACTTTGTTGTTTTGTTCTACACAATCTTACTTCAAACTCATGGTCCTCCTCCTGTAGGCTCCACAGTGTTAGGATCATAGGCATTTACCGACACACCTTGGCCAAAAGAGAGCAATTTTAAGAAATACGTAATATTGTTATTCTTGAAAGTTTCATACATATACACAATGTATTTTGATCATATTCATTCCCCTTCTCCTTCCGGACCCCATACCCAATGCCCCCCAATCCCTTTCAGCTTCAAGTCCTCTTATTTTAGGTAACTTACCAAGTCCAGTTTGTGCTGCCCATATACACTCTTAATACTGGCCAACCAACAAAGAAACATGGTCTACTTACCAGAGGGCAACACTTTTAACGATAACCAACTCTTCCCTCCCCCAGAAGCCATCAAGTGTCGATCGCTTCTCAACTAGGGGAGAAGCTGTGAGTCCCTCTCCCCTCTGCTCCCCTCTGCTCCCCTCTGCTCCCCTCTGCTCCCCTCTGCTCCCCTCTGCTCCCCTCTGCCAGAATGTTTGCTGGCCTGATCTTGTGGAGGCCATCGCAGCGGAGAGGAGTTCCTGAGATCAGTTGGCCTGCGACACTGCTTCACTTGACCTTTGGCTCTAACAGTCTTCTGCCCACTCTATGATTCAGACGTCTCGTTTGTAACTGAGCCGCCTGTGCACACTTACTCTCTATACGTTGATCACTTGTGAATTTCTGCATAAACCACTCCCACTGCACAAACAAATTTCACTAAAAAGGTTTGTGAATTGCACTAATCTGTGGGTATAAGGTATACCAGTTTAGAGGGCAGTCTGATAATAGGTACAATTAACGAATGATAACAGTACCTTCACTCCTACTGCACATGAGCTCCCCACTGTGAGTTCTCACTGATTATTTATAGGACCAGACACACAGTTCCTCTTCAGAACGTACCTTAAGTTCAATCAGCAAGCACTCAATTTCACCTATAATATCGGTGCCACTGTTGCACCCATTGGCATATTTCGATACACTGATCACTACTGCAGTTCACAGGATTCACAGGTCACTGGACTGCTGGTGACCCCTGTCTCTCAGCGACCTCTACAGCACCCTCCAGTACTTGGAGAGCTAGCCAGCAAGGAGGAGTTTCCTTGTCAGCACTAACTTGATTTCTCCTTGTCTTGGAGAAATGCATGGTGTCTTCAGTAATAGAGGCTTACCATCACGATCTGGTAAGCCACCAAGATGTATAAAATGTAGGAAGTTTACAAGCTAGTACTTTCCCTGTGGCTGAAGTTGGGTTTTTAAAACTTTTAAAGACTTATATTTAAATGAGTGTTTTGCCTGCATGTATTGTGTGTGTACCTTGCTTGGTGCCTGGGGAGGTAGGAGGAGTCAGAACTGGAGTTACAGATAGCTGTGAACCAAGCCCACCTCTGCAGAAACAGCCAAGTTGTCCTAACCACTGAGCACTCTGTCTAGCTTGGAGGGGGGGGGCGATGAGCAGCTTTAAAACTCTGAGTTTTTATTTTCTGTCTTTGTTTAGTGTTGTTACTGTGAAAAATACCTAAGCAAATATAAAATTTCATGTTTATCAGAGTGTAGTCTGAAAAAAGTGAAACAGTCATGTAAACAAACCTTTATACAATTGTGCCATGAAGTGGGGCTGGAACATTGGTTTGGGTCAGTATGACTTTTGAGATGAGCAGGTCAAGACTAAACATTTAGTTGTCAGCTTTAGTAAAATAAAATTGTAGTGTATTGTATATTTGCCCTGTCTTTTTGTACGGCTGTCAGTGTATGTCAATAGATAGGCATAAGAGGAGAGAGTACATAAAAAGATTACCGCTCCGGCAGCCCTGAAGAAGTGGGTGAAGCACAAAGGCTGAGATTGTGGTTGGGACAGAAGACTGCAGCAAGAGTAGATAAGGACTCACAGAGTGTCGGGAGTAAACACTACTGTGAAGAACAGGAGTACTCTGTGCTTGTAGGGCCAGATTGCCCTTTTCTAATCCACTGGATGGAGACTTACACTGTTGAGTTTTTTACAAAATGCCATCAACTAAGGGCTGCCCACCTGGGTGAATGACATAAAAAACAAGGATTTCCTCTGTGTGGGTTGGGTTTATTTTGAGTTAAGTGCATTAGATGGTTTTTTGTTTGGGCAGAAAACCAGCCTGTTCTCTCCTGTGTCAGATTGATAGATATATTTGAGAAGCATTCCATATTTTTAAGTAAATCTGTTTTGATTTTGTTTGTATGGCAAATTAGATGGCTCAGCAGGCAAAGGCACTTTGCCAAGCCTTGCCACCTCAGTTCAGTCCTTGGGACCCACAGAGTACAGGGGTGTCCAGACCACTACATACATGTTCTGAGATGCACAGAATGAGTGTAATAAAGAGATTGTCTTTTGATGGCATGTATATATTTCTGTGTGTGTTTGTATACTTGAGTGCAGTGCTCGTAAAGGCCAGAAGAGGCCATTGTATTTCAGGTAACTGTGAACTGCTGTGTGAGTGCTGGGGGCCAACTCAGCTTCTCTGTGAGTACCACATACTGCCTTCCTCCGCCTCCGCCTCCGCCTCCTCTTCCACCCCCCCTTCCTCCTCCTCCTCCTCCTTTTCCCTTCCCCTCTTCTTCCTCTTCGTTTAATTTGCATGTTCTCTCTTTTATTAATCTACCTATTTATTTCAGTGTTCTGCCAGCATATATGCCTGCTTGCCAGAAGAGGGCCCCATATTGCCATTACAGATGGTTAAGAGCCACCATGTGGTTGCTGGGAATTGAGCGCAGGACCTCCAGAAGAGCAGCTAGCATTCTTAACTTCTGAGCCATCTCTCCAACCCAACAAGTCTCTATTTGAATCACTTACCAGTAGGTTGTTTTCTTGTTGCAAACCAAATTGGTAGTATTCATTTACGCCTTTTCCTTGATCTGGAAGTATTGGCAGATCAACATTGTGATTCCCAACAGTACAAGAGAAGACATCTTTCACTCAGTTTTGAGAAACTTAGGGCAATGCTGTGAATGTTTTTCTTTTCTCATCGTGTGTGTGTGTGTGTGTGTGTGTGTGTGTGTGTGTGTGTGTGTGTGTGAGAGAGAGAGAGAGAGAGAGAGAGAGAGAGAGAGAGAGAGAGAGTGTGAGTGAGTGAGTCTGGGGGTTCCAGGCACTGAAACCATTACTGCCCTGCTATTTATTCAAGCTCAGAAGATAGGGAACTGTTGAAAAGAGGGAGCCATGATGGAGCTTTCTGATAATCCTTGAGTTTTCTCCCAAAATCATTTTGGCAGCTTGGCAGATAGTACAGATAAATCTGTTACTGTTTGGAATGCTACTAAAAGTATGTTCCAAAACAAGAAGACCTTCTAGTGGAGCATTCTTAGATACAAATGGGTGTCTATACTGTGCCTACTAGAATCTTTGATGGAAATTGCTAGTTCTGTCTTTGTTGAACCATGCTAGGCTGAACGTCTATGGATGTTAGCACACATGCAAAGCAGACACCATAGACAGGCTCAACGGAGAAGCCTGTAGCTGACCTAAACTCTCTCTTAGGCATGTTATAAGGTTGGTGTGTACTTAGTCAGAGACACTGACATGCTTTCTAATGACTGTAGATGTGAGAGCTCCAACCCCGAATTGCAGTATTTAAGTGTACACCGATGCCAGAGCATACTAGGAGACCAAGTCAATAATGACTGAATCGCATCCTCATCTCATGGTATAAAGAAACAGGGCGTCATCTTTTGTTTGTTTGTTCGTTTTTGTTTTGTTTTTTGAGACAGGGTTTCTCTGTATAGCCCTGGCTGTCCTGGAACTCACTCTGTAGACCAGGCTGGCCTCGAACTCAGAAATCCGCCTGCCTCTGCCTCCCAAGTGCTGGGATTAAAGGCGTGCATCACTACTGCCTGGCAGGGCATCATCTTAATAAAGATATGAAGAACAGTGTGCAGCAAAGGAGAAGGAGCTGCCCTGACTGAGGAAGTCTTGATGTGCCTCTGCCTTGGACAGGACTAGGTAATACACATCGTAACAATGCCAGCTGAAAAGGCAGAGGCTTCCAAAGCACTTACAGGTTCCTCAGTCATTAATTCTAGGTATTGAGGATCAGAGCTGTGGTCGCTCTTGGCTTTGTCTGGACTGCTTAGCTTTGCCTTGTACCCAGTCCTTCCTATCCACTTACCAGTGCATGCCGCCATCTACAGACTGAGCTGTTAGTAAAACAGAGTTATTACAGTAACCAAGAGCAAAGTAGTAATGTTAGCTCCAGTGGGAAGTATTAGTTACTCTTTTGGGTTCTGCGTTTTGAAATCATAATTTACCAAGTCCTGCCATCCTGGTCTGATCCTGTGACTTACATTCATTTCTGACTGGCTGGTCTTTGTTTCAGTGAAATTAGGATATTCTCCCTTGACTATGAGTCTTGGTTTTTTTCCCACTGCTTTGTTAAGTACCCTGACAGTAGCAACTTAAGTGGAAAAAGGTTTATTTGTCTGGTTTATAGTTTCATCATTGTGGGGAAGACATAACAGCATGGAGGGAAGGCCAGGTGACAGGAGCCACCAGCTTGCTGGTCACATAGCATTACCATGCAGGAAGTCAAGAACAAGCAAGAAGTTAGGCCCACCCCAGTGACCCACTTCTTTCCAGCAAGCTGGGGGCCAAGTGTACAAATGCATTAGCCTATAGGAGCCATTTCGTGCTCCAACCACAACACTGTCCTAGGACAGTGAGAGGAGGAGTCATTAGAAAACTTGCAGTCATCCCCAGGAGAGCACTGTATAACTAAGATCATGTGCGAGTATCAAGTCCTCCTGTCCTTTCTGCACTCTCCTCATAATTGCATTTCTGAAGCCCTCACCTGGACTGTTTTGCTCTGGCATCCAGTGCAGGCACCTGCTGGGTGAAAGCTGCCCCGCAGCTTGTCTCCAGCTGCCTCGAGCTTCCTCTCCTCTTGAGTGTGAATGCTAGTTTATCTTAGTGCACCCTGGAATTTGATTTTGCTGTTGTTATTGTCCTTGTACTTTTGGTTTTGTAGGGAATCAAACCAGAACCTTAAGCATGCTAGGCAAGTACTCTTACCAGTGAGCCACACTTGTGGCCTATAAAATTAAATTTTTCTACCCCACATTTCAAGATACGGTTTGTATAGTTGTGTTTTTAAGTTCACGCTTTACCTAGCAACTTAAAACCGGTATTACTAATTTGTATTCATTAGTGGCTCTGAAGTGAAATTGATTTTGCTATCACATTAGACTCTTTTATCCTGCCTGTTCAGGTCATGGTCCTAAAAGTCTACATTTTAGCTGCATCAGCTGGTTAGTGCCCTGTTGGCAGGAGGATCAGCAGTCAAAGTAATTTTTTTCTACATAGTGAGTTCAAAGCCATCCTGGGCAACATGAGACCCTGTAAAATCTATATTTTATACACACTGCTCACCTAGATCCTCATTGTCTCATTGTCATTATTTAAAAAATGTTATCAACACAGACACTCCCTAAGCCGCCCATTGACCTCATGTCAGGAAACGTTTTTTTTCCCCCAAGACAGGGTTTTTCTTATTGTATTCCTGGCTGACCTGGAACTCACTCTGTAGACCAGGTTGGCCTCGAACTCAGAAATCCACCTGCCTCTGCCTTCCAAGTGCTAGGAGTAAAGGTGTGCGCCACCAGTCAGGAAACTTTTGATTTATTGCTTTAATGATTACAGAAATATATTTTCATAATGTCTTTTACAGTTCTGTGGATGTGAATTTAATATGAAAACAAATTGCAGCCTTACTTAGGAGTTTAGAGTTCCCTACATATTGGCATGAGAATTTGATTTCTGCTCTCCAGATCTTCGTGTGTCATTGAAAGCCTGTTTCTCATAGCTAGCTTGTAAAGGTCAGTGAAGGACAGCCTTCTGAAGGAAGTGGATGGAGCGTCTTTCCAGAGTGTGTGCATAGCACAGCTGTCCCTTTGGACGTGTTCCAGCTACTGCTCAATGGCTCTACAGAAAGGAAGTCTCAGAGGCCAGCACTGGGGCCCAGAACATGGTGCTGAAGGACACTTGCTTCCCAAGAATCGCCACTCCATGGGATGTTTATAATTAGACATCCCATCCCCATGCAGCCGGCCTCAGAGTGAGCACTCTGTTCTCTTCAGATGCCCTCAGCTCTTGCTTACATCCCAACTGCTGTATCGTTCCAGCCCTTGATGTTTTCCCTGGAATAATTTCTTTTTGTCCTTCCTTATTTATTTATTTATTTGTTTGTTTGTTTATTTATTTATTTATTTATTTAACTTTTTTAACAGCCCTCCCCTCCTCCCAGTCCCCCCTCCTGACTCCTTCTCCCATCTTCTCCTCCCCTTCATCTCTGAGAATGTGGAGGGCCCCTCTGGATACCAACCCACCCTGGCACCTCAAGTCACTGCAGGACTAGGTACATCCTCTCCCACTGAGGCCAGACAAGGCAGCCCAGTTAGGGGAACAGAATCCACAGGCAGGCAACAGGCAGGGGTGCTCCAGTTGTTGCACATCTGTTACATATGTGCAGGGGGCGTCCTGGAATAATTTCATAGTTTAGTTCTCTATTTAATTTTCTTTTCTGTTTTTTTTTCTATTTTCTGTGTCAACTTTCCCAAAATCCTGGAAAAAATTACAATCTAGTAAGTTAGATATAATGAGTGTGTAAAGCTACATTATAAACACCTGAAGGGGCTGATAACATTAAGGAAAAGATTAATTAACTCAAAAGTATTTATAATAATCTTCAAATAGGGTCATCAGACTATTGAATTATTAAGTTGGCTGGGCGGTGGTGGCACATGCCTTTAATCCCAGCACTTGGGAGGCAGAGGCAGGCGACTTCTGAGTTCAAGGACAGCCTGGTCTACAAAGTGAGTTCCAGGACAGCCAGGGCTACACAGAGAAACCGTGTTTTCAAAACAAAACAAAACAAAAAGAATTAAGTATATTTGAATCACATTGCTTTTTTTTAAAAGATCTGTTTATTATATATAAGTACACTGTAGCTCTCTTCAGACACACCAGAAGAGGGCGTCAGAGCTCAGTGGATGGTTGTGAGCCGCCATGTGGGTGCTGGGATTTGAACTCAGGACTTTCAGAAGAACTATCAGTGCTCTTAACTGCTGAGCTATCTCTCCAGCCCCCTCACATTGCTTCTATAGCAAGCCTACAAGGACATCTTTAATTCTTCTTCTCTAAGACTAAAGACTCGCTTGGAAATTTAAAGATTTGGAAAATATATTTCTATTTTTTCGCTAGCAACCAAATAAAGAGTGTGATAGAGATATAAAACTAAACAGTTTTCCCATTGATTGAAGCATAAAGGTAGGAAGTACTTGTGTATATCAATACATAAGAATCAGAAATACATACTGGTTATTCCAAAAACTTTTGCACCTTCTGTGTGTGTAGAACATGTTAGTCGAGAAAATACAAGGTGCTTGCTTGACCAGTCGTGGCTGTTGGGTGCTGAGACTGCCAATTCAGACAGCACAGCTGCACCTGAGCTTACAGATAGACGTCTCCAAGTGGCTTACTCAGTGCTCATGGCTTTCTGATGTGGATAGAGTATGTAGTTTTTAAAACTACGTTTTAAACATTTATTTCTAAAGTCAGAGATAATCTCTGCTTTGTTCACCTGTTACATAAAGTCTCCAAACTACAGTTGGGTAATGGTTTTGCTTCATCGTCTGGTATAAAGTGGCATCCAGCTAGACATGAGTAGTAGCAGGGTGTGCCGCAGTGGCCTGGCAGCTGGCCCGAGCTGAGAGTGACCATCCTGTGGTAGAAGACACAGGGTATTCTTCCAGTTCTCACAAGCTTGCTGTGGGCTATGGGGCAGCACAGCGATTGAACTTGATGAGGAATGTGACTCACCGACAGGGAATAAATTACATATGCATGCCTCTGAGAAAGTGAGAACACCTTACTGGAACAGTTTATGTATGTAAGTAGAGTACTAGGGTAAGCAAAGCCAATTTTCCTTTTCCTTTCTGTCTTTGTTTTTCAGGAGGACATAATTGCACAAACCTAATATAGCACATGAGACATAGAGGTCGGAGTAATTAGTTCCAGGTCAGCCTAGGCTAATAAGATCTTGCCCTCAGAAACTCTTTTGTATAAGAATGAACATATAGTCCCAACATTGTGACCCAGTGGGCTTTTCTGTAGCGTCTCCCCTTCTGTAATAGCATGCATCCATTATGCAAATACTTAGGAGACTGAGGCAAGAGTACTGAGTTGGGGTCTGCGTAGTTTGCACAGCTAGTCAGTGGCTAGCCTGGGAGTATATAATGAAACTTTGTTTGCAAAGCAGAGATAGAATGTTTGCACGTGGGGGGCCAGGGATTTAATCTTCAGCAGCCTTCTTAAATGAAAGTCCATTTTCTACTGGTTACATCTCTGATCTTTGTGTTAGTGCCTACACCCCAGAGGATTGTTACCGACACAGCACTGAAGTGTTAGTCGTAAGGTCCTCTGCTTTGCCTACACCTCACGTGCGAGCCCTGGGGTGACAGCTTTACTCTGAGTGAGGTTGCCACGAGAAGGCAGAAGCCATCAAACAGATAGAGAGGTATTGTCCTGCCTGCTGTGTGATCTCTGTGATGCTGGTCAGGCCCTAATTTTCAGAATCTTCAAGGAATTATGGCTATGATCGCATTGCTTATCAATGGAAAGAGAGTTAAATTGTGAAAAGTCTGTTACAACCTATAACCATACCATTGTACAGTAGGCCATAAAATCAATAACCTGTCTATCCTGTTAGCCTTCTCTTTTGTTCCTAGAAAACAAATGAGATTCTGGGTTATTGCATTTAGTAGATGTTCAGTGATTCTGTGATGTGGACTTTGTAGCACTATTCAGTAAAGAAAACCATAAACAGCTGTTGTGTTAGTGTGGCTTGTGGTTTAGTTTTGTTTGTATTTGAACTTTTTTATGCTTGCAGAAAGTTGGTCCTCATTTGGCATTTGTTTTGGGGGAGGAGTTAAATGTATATTTAAAGCCTTCATTTAAGTCACAGTTCAAGTGCAGTTAGTAATTGTGCATATGGATTTGATTCTCCTGATCTTTTTACTAAGCAGTGAATTTTCTTTTAAAATACAGGGAATACATGGGACTGGATAAATAGTTGAGTGGTAAATGTGCTTGTCCCACAGACGTGAGTTTGAGCGCTGCACCCACGGTAAACTACACATTATGGTCTGACGTGGAAAGGAGGGGATGATTAGCAGGTCCTGAGGTCTGCAGGCCAGCCAGCCTCACCTACGGGGGAGCTCTAGGCCATGGCGAAACCCGTGATAAAACAAAGTGGAAAATCATTAAGGAAGATAGCAATGCCAGCAACTGTTCCCCCACATACAGGAGCAGTGCACACACTGAAGTAAAAGCATGAGAGACAAAATAATTACATTTTACATCTGGTTGCTCCAGTGCATCTCTTCTGTAAATTTGAAGGGTATTTTCACCTATCAGAATATATTCTTCTTATATTTAGTCATGATCTTCCAGTCATTGTTTCCCAGGGCTTACAGAAAGCTAGTGCGTGCAGGAGTCCTCTGCCTTGCCACTTCCATGTGCTGTCACTGCGGGGCACCTCAGGATGGCGTGTCCATCTTTGAGAGCAGCTATAGTGCAGATATCTAAGTAGGTTGGGATCTTAGTCTAGGCCATACTGCCTTAGGATGGAAGATGAATTAAAGGATGCAGAGAGCATTGCAAGGGACCATTTAGGTTGCTGTAGTAGTCTGTACCCATGACAGTGAGGGTAGGAATGAGGTGGAGAGGAAAACTTAGTAAAGGAGGTTATGATGGATAGGTTAGACGTTGGTAGACCTGAAACTGAAGGGAGGCAGGTTTGTAGACTGGCATGCCCCTTCCTTCCTTCCCTGTTTAATTCCTCTGTTTCTATACTATGTTCTGTAGGCTGTTTTCTCTCCCCACTTCCATTGAGTCAGCTCGGCACACACACTGTTTATATAATCTGTCCATCACAGCTTTTCTTCTGCTCTGGAATTCAGAGTGTAGTTCCTATCACACACATAGCACATGATTTTCACACTCTAGACTTTATTAGATAAAAATTGGTCTCATTCTTCTTACCTAACTGTGGTGGTTTGAACGAAAATGACCCCCATTGGCTGATAAGGAGTAGCACATTGGGAGGTGTGGCCTTGTTAGAGGAGATATGGTCTTGTTGGAGGAAGTGTGTGTGTCCCTGGGATGGTCTTTGAGGTTTCAAATGCTCAAGCCAGACCCAGTGTCACTGTCCTGCTGCTGCCTGCGGATCCACATGTAGAGCGCTCAGCTCCCTCTCCAGCACCATGCCTGTTGGCATGCCGCCATGCTTCCTGCCATGACAGTAACGGACTAAACCTCTGAACTCCAAGCCAGCCTCATGTAAACGGTTTCCTTAGTAAGACTGCCATGGTCATGGTGTCTTTTTACAGTAATAAAACCCTACTTAAGACACTACCTACCCTGCACCCAGCATGGTCCTGAGTCAGGACCACACCCTTGGTGAGGAACCAGTATCATCTATAACTCCTATGTGCTGGTATCATGTGCCACATGATAGAGTGACCACATTAGCAAGATGTCTGGGCCTTTTCCCACTCATTTCTACAGTTCCACTTTCTTTTTTAATTTTTATCTCATGTAAATGAGTACTTCATCTGAATGTCTGTCTGCACCATGTACATGGCTGGTGCGGATGGAGGCCAGAGGAGGAGGGAGTTGGATTCCCTAGAACTGGAATTAGATGTGGTTATGAGCTTCTGTGGGCTAGAAACTGAACCTGGGGAGGGCTCTGCAAGAGCAGCGCAGGCTCTTCCTTGCTGCTGCCCCGCCCAGCCCTCTGAGTTCCTTCTCACTTGGCGTCCCCTGCTTTGCTTCTGTGCTGCTTGACTTCTCAGTCTCACTGAGAGAAGACCCTGGAAACTGCAGGACAGTGTCTTCTCTTTTCTCTCTAAGAGGAGGTGTGGGGGGGGGGGGGCTGAGCATGCCCAGATGTGCTCAGAGGACAGCTCTGGGAGCTGGGTCCTTGGGGGACCCAGAGATTGAACTCAGGTCATCGGATTTTCATGGCAAACACTTTTACCCAACGAGCCATCTCAACACCGTAAACTTGTGTATTCTAAAGGTTTTAATGGCACCTTTCAAATGAATCCCCAAGACTGTTGTCATCTAAAACTGAGAGTCTTTCAAATCCTAATAGTGCTTAACAATTTTTAAAATATTGTAAGTACTTAACTAGAAGTGAGGTTGTACTGACACAGAGAATTAGTCATATCAATATCTAAAACAGTCCATCTCAAGAATATTAAGACATAGCTTAATCACCATGCTTCAAGGAAAATAATTGATGATATTTTGTTATGTAACAATATACTTTAAAAAACAAATTGGGCTAGGAGTGGCACCAGCCTTTAATCCCAGCCCTTGGGAGGCAGAGGCTAGCCTGGTCTACAGAGTGAGTTCCAGGACATCCAGGGCTACACAGAAGCCCTGTTGTGAAAAACCAAAACCAAACCAAATGAGGGGCCAGAGAGGTGGATTTTCAGTTAAGAGCCCTGGTGCTCTGTAGAGGGCCAGAGTTCACTACCTGGCACCCACATCAGGCAGCTCACAATCATCTGTAACTTCACCTGTACATACTGTGTGAAGTTGATGCTCTTCTGGCTGCTGCAGTTACACACACGCACACATGCAAAAATAGAATACCTTTAAAAACAGACTGGAAGCCAGGCACTGTGTCACACCCATAACCCCAACAGTCAGTAGGTGGGATTAGCAGTTTCGGAACATCAGGCAAGGCTAGTCTTTGTTATATTAAAAATTCAAGGACAGACTGGACTGTCTTAGACATCTTCTCAAACAAAACCCCAGAGTGGGCTAAAAGTACCACATAGACAAAAAAAAAAAAAGAAAAGAAAACAGCCCCTACCCCATAGAAAGGAAGTGGCAGGTGCTAGAGAAATGGCTTTCAGGTAAGAGTGTACACTGCTCCCCGCTCTTTCAGAGGAGCAGATTCTATTTCTGTCAGCACATCAGGCGCTCACTGTTGCTTGTAGCTCCAGCTCCAGGCATCTCTTACCTCTGTCCTCTACAGGCACCCGCACTCACACGCACGCATTACACAGTCAGAGGTACAGAATTCAAAATAATAAAAAACGATTTTAGGGAAATTACAAAGATTTAAGATGGAAAGACTAAGCCATTTAATTTCACATTGCTGCATATGCTGGGTGAAGAGAAAGAAGGAGTATTTGGGTTTTTCTGGCTGTTTTATGCTTAAATAAGTGAGGACCCATTATCTAAAAGATCTGCCATGTCTGTTGCATCCTAAGATGATGGAGTGGCAATGGTAAAAGTGGCAGAAGCCATCTGCACGTGGGCCACACGAGTGCCCCGCGACTCCACATCCCTAAGCTGTTGGCTGCTGCTTCTTGAGAACACTTGCTAAGTGTTCCAGGCGAGCCTTGAACCTGCAAATAAATCTCCTGCCTCAGCCAAAGGAGCTGAGGTTGCAGGCCCGCACCGCCAAGCCTGAAGAGTGATAATTTCTGGTCGAGTTACAGCTTGCTTTTCCGTTCTTTCCATTGCTTGTTTTTATGAGACCCAAGCTTAGAAATCCTATTCAATATTTTTAAGTTTTCATTACATCTAATTAAATGCAGGTTGTTTTTCTAGTGTCTTCTGTAATAAAATCTTTGTAGCCTACTCCAGAGCAACATCTAGATTAAAACCCTTGCATCAGTTACTACTGCTCAGATTGGTCAGACAATAGGAAGTGAGCATTTACACTTCTCAGTGCGTCCATCGTCTGTGTGAACAGGGATTGCTTCTCTCTAACTGGTGGTTTTCTTCTCTTGTTCAGGGCACTGGGGACAGCCATATTTCTGACTCCACAAGGCGCTTTTCTATGTAAAGTTTGCAGAGGGTCAGAACGATGCCTCCACGACCATCCTCGGGTGAACTGTGGGGCATCCACTTGATGCCCCCACGAATCCTAGTGGAATGTTTACTCCCAAATGGAATGATAGTGACTTTAGAGTGCCTCCGTGAGGCCACGCTAGTCACCATCAAACATGAACTATTCAAAGAGGCCAGGAAATACCCTCTCCATCAGCTTCTGCAAGATGAATCTTCTTACATTTTCGTAAGTGTTACCCAGGAGGCAGAAAGGGAAGAGTTTTTTGATGAAACAAGACGGCTTTGTGACCTTCGGCTTTTTCAACCCTTTTTAAAAGTAATTGAGCCAGTGGGCAACCGTGAAGAAAAGATCCTCAACCGAGAAATTGGTATGACACAATTTCAGCTATTGACACTGTCACTGCTACACTGCAAATAACTGTGATGCTGCTCTTTATTTTACTATTAAGATACTTTGAATTATTACCTTTGTAATCTTTAAGTAGATTTCTATTTAAAAGTATAAAGTGTTTTTTTCTTTTACTACTGAGCTATAGAACTTCATAGCACTTTGATTTTCTGTAGGATTTTACTTAAGGGATACAATTAGTAGGCGGACTTAGATTTCTTATAGCCAGGTTTTATTACTCTGAAAACATTGATAAAGGTCCTATAATATTGATGAATATGTGGGCAATACATATAATTAAAATGCTTAAAGCCTCATCAACTTTATTTTTCTTTTCTTTCCTTTTTTCTTTTTTCTTTTTTCTTTTCTTTTTTTTTGTGTTTTCAAGACAGGGTTTCACTGTGTAGTCTTGGCTATCCTCTTAAAAATGGACTTATCAAAGTTTTTTTTAGCTCATAGAAACTTTTCCTTTGTGTTTTTCTTTTCTTTTTTCTTTTTTAAAGATTTATTTGTTTTACTTACATGAGTACATGATAGCTGTCTTCAGACACACCAGAAGACGGCATCAGATCTCATTACAGATGGTTGTGAGCCACCGTGTGGTTGCTGGGAATTGAACTCAGGACCTCTGGAAGAGCAGTCTGTGCTCTTAGCCACTGAGTCATCTCTCCAGCCCCCTTTTGTGCTTTTCTAACTGTGTGCAGTTCTCAGTTTGTAAAAACCACTTCTGCCCTACATTCTTTGTAAACACGGTATTTTTTAGGTTTTGTTATTGGCATGCCAGTGTGTGAATTCGATATGGTTAAAGATCCAGAAGTCCAAGACTTTCGAAGAAACATTCTGAATGTTTGCAAAGAAGCCGTGGACCTGCGGGATCTCAACTCGCCTCACAGCAGAGCAATGTATGTGTACCCTCCAAATGTCGAGTCTTCCCCAGAACTGCCAAAGCACATCTACAACAAGTTAGATAAAGGTAAGGAGACGAGCTGGTCCTGCAGCGGAACCTAGTGCTGTGCCAATTTCTGCGATTTCTGCGGCACAGTTGCCTTTTGCTAGCTGGATCATGAGCCTAAGACCAGGACTGCCACGCCCTGAGAGCTGAGTGCGGAGTGCTAACTTTAGGATAGCAGGCACTCCGTCACCCCTTACCGACTGACTCACCCCCTGGTGAATGCTTAGCTCACTAACACTCAGGCACTGAGTTTAGAATTCACGTTGCCTAGAATGCTAACAGCACTAGAGCTGGCTGTCTTTAGAGTTTCCTGTGGCGTTAAGCTCAGCCATGGGTCCTTGTGACCTGCTAGCCCACTCGAAGGAGCCTTGGGTGCTGTGTCCTTAGGCAGCTCTTTACCTCTGGTTAGATTGACTAGTCATGGTTTCTGGTTACGCTTAGAGGAACAGTGAGCACTTCTTGAAACTTGTCTTCAGAGAAATGAAATAGACACAGTGAGGCACCTGACGGTGTCTTTTT
This sequence comes from Apodemus sylvaticus, assembly GCF_947179515.1. Lineage (NCBI taxonomy): Eukaryota > Metazoa > Chordata > Mammalia > Rodentia > Muridae > Apodemus > Apodemus sylvaticus. The sequence goes on along the minus strand of NC_067475.1, from coordinate 137,232,955 downwards.
GTTACAGGACAAATCATAGTGGTGATTTGGGTAATAGTCTCTCCAAACAACGACAAGCAGAAGTACACTCTGAAGATCAACCATGACTGTGTGCCAGAGCAAGTGATTGCTGAAGCCATCAGGAAAAAGACTCGGAGCATGTTGTTATCCTCCGAGCAGCTGAAACTCTGTGTCTTAGAATACCAGGGCAAGTATATTCTGAAAGTGTGTGGCTGTGATGAATACTTCCTAGAAAAGTACCCTCTGAGTCAGTACAAGGTGAGTGATGGTCCCGAGCCAGAACTGCACGTGTGCTTAGCATGGATTCTGATGATTGGGAGTTAATATTAGGAGACACCATTTGTAAGCTTATTTTTATTAGCATATTTGAAGTTTGCTTAATACTGATAGTGAATGCCAGCCAAGTCTTCTACCACTGAGCTATCCGCTCTAGTGTTCCTTTAAGGCGTATGCGTGTTTTATGTGTTTCCCTCATGGTCCCCCCACAGGGATGAATGCGTTCACTCACACCTGCTGATCTCCTTGTTCTCAGCCAGCCCCCATCTGTTTATGTTTGTGATGTTTAATAATGCAGTCATTTTAGAGCTGGAAGAGGTAGCAGTTACACTAACTACAAACTACTCATTTCATGACCTACCTGCCCCTAGCAAGGATGGGGGACAGTGTTAAATAGAATCTTGGTTTACTAAATATACTACTAACCTTCTTCCTCTCTTCCTCTGTTCACTGAATAAATCCCCACGAGAAGCAATGATAGCATACACACACCAGTTACTGTTTAATAAAACAGACACTGGCCTTTAGTTGGTAATAAGTGGGAAAGTAGGAAGTTAGGATGTATATAGAGTCACACAGGCTAAAAATCCATGTCTGGGGGCCAGCAAGGTGGCTTAGTGCAGAAAGGCACTTTCTACCAGGCCTAACCGCCTGCGTCAAATCCCTGGGACTCATGGTAGAAAGTGAGAGCCAAATTTGGGGGTCCTGTGACCTTCTCTCTGTGGCACGTGCATGTAAGTACACAAGTCCACATACATACTTGGGCTCCCTTAGGCTGGGGAAGATAGAGTAGTTGGTAAAGTGTTAGGTGTGTCAGTGTAAGGAGGACCTGGCCTTGCACCCCAGCACCTCATAAAGCCAGGCTTGACAACCTGTGTCTGACTCTGAAGGCAGAGACAAGAGATCTCTGAAGTCTCTGACCAGTCAGCCTGGCCTTTGGTGAGCTCCCTATTCAGGAAATGATCCTCTCAATGAAGCAGACAGGGATGGAGGAATGTGCCTAACCTTGAGCCCTGTGCTTCCTGCTATTGCAAAATTGAGGCCTACGGTTTTAACATTTTTTAAAAAAACATCTGTTATTTTGAGTCTTGTTTACCTATTATCTTTATTGTTTGGGGTTTTGTTTGTTCAAGACAGTGTCTCTTGTAGCGCAGGCTGGCTTCAGACTGGTTGTATTGCTAAGAATGGCCTTGAACACTCATCTCCCTCTATTTGCTCCCCAAGTGCTAGGATTGCTAGTGTAGGGAGCCACGCCTGCTTATTTGTGGGCTTTAGTGTTTCCGTTACATACATGTGTTTCTGGGGAACTGCCTGGAGGAAGTAGGGTGGGCTGACCCTGAGAAAGGCTCAAGTGTCAGGTTTGACGTGCACTGTCAGGCTTACCAAAGGAAGCTGCTCTTCTGTTACAATGATCACTTCTGATACTGTTGGAATGTTTTGCAGTTAAGAGTAAAATAACAGTGTCAAACGTCAGCCCTAATTTTTTATTTTATATCAGTATATTCAGAGATTCTAACTGCATTATAAATAAACAGCTACTCTTCAGGTGCGGTCTATGTTTAATTTTTGGAGTCACCTTTGTAAATCAGTGTGTAAGTGCTCATATGCTTCCTCGGTGGTATCTGGGAGTGAAGAGCCGTGTGCAGAGGCCCCTCCCTCACCCTGTGGTCTCTTACAGTACATCAGAAGCTGCATAATGCTGGGGCGGATGCCCAACCTGATGCTCATGGCCAAGGAGAGCCTGTACTCCCAGCTGCCGACCGACAGCTTCACAATGCCCTCCTACTCCAGGCGCATCTCCACAGCCACGCCCTACATGAATGGAGAAACATCCACCAAATCCCTCTGGGTTATAAACAGCGCGCTCAGAATAAAAATTCTTTGTGCAACCTATGTGAATGTAAATATTCGAGACATTGATAAGGTGAGGCCAAATGCTGATGTTTACATTTTTTTTTTAATTAGCTTTTTGAGCACAATATAAGCTATTGACCTCTGTAGTTTTTCAGGTAACTAAAAAAACACTAATCTCAGAAAATATAAACAATTCACGAATTCTGTTTGGGTTATACCTGCCTTACCTTTCACCCAACTATGGCTCTGTCTATAATTAGAATACCCATAATTGTAGGCTTCTTAAAGTCAGTTTTTTTTTTTTCAGATTCTATTTCAGAGTAAAACAGTGATTAGAATTAAAGAGGATCTTTTTATAGTCTTTATTTAATCCCAATAAATGAGAATATTGACATCTCATAGCAGAGCTTTTAGTGTCTTTGTGAACTATTCCTCTGGCTTCAAGAGTCTGAAGTAACCCCTGATACTAGCTTATCTTAGAAAAATGAAGGTCTCTGTATTTCATGTATAGTGCCACAGGCTTGCAGCTATGTTAGCTTCATAGTGTTCAGAATTGTAAAACTGACTGGTTCTGTTGAATGTTCCTATGTTTCTGTGTGTGTGTGCGCGCGCGTGAGTGTGTGTGTGTGTGTGTGTGTGTGTGTGTAGTGTACATGTCTGTATCTATATACATGTATATAGTGGACATTTTTCTTTCTTCCTTTTAGATCTATGTTCGAACAGGTATCTACCATGGAGGAGAACCCTTATGTGACAATGTGAACACTCAAAGAGTACCTTGTTCCAATCCTAGGTAAGAGGGTGTTTACACGTGTTTCATGTCATTAGCTTGATGCAAGTTACCTGTGTTTCCGTTGTTCACATACAGAACATAAGGACTTTTTGTGACTGGCTTCCATCTGTCAATTGTTTCAAGATCAAAGTCTTATTCTTGATTCAAGACCTTTATTCATGAACTTTAAGGCAGCCTCCTTCAAGTGACTCCCAAGAACAGACACCTAGGAATCAGTTAGAGAGTCTTTGAGATGGACAGTCTGCTGTGGAGCAGGTTGCTGGGCACCCAGGGTTCATTCTTGCTGAGGCACTGAGGAAGAGAAAGGTGGTCCAGGGCTTGCAGGCCTCCTGCTGCTTCTTTGTCTTTCTTGCGAGAGACTTGAGGATAGGACTCAACCCCTTGACTGAAGATGTACTTTATAGAATGTAGTAGAGCTGAGTAATGAAACCGCAAAGGAGTTTCACAACAAAGTTAGACAAAAAAGAAAAAAGGCAATCTTTATTCTATTTCCAGCATTGATCAGTGAGTGTCCTAGAGCCTAGGGCAAGTTCAGGGTGACAGTCCCTTGTCTGTCAGGGTGAGGAGAGGCAGTTGTCACCTTACCTGAGCCTGTAGATCAATCAGGGCATCACTGATGATAGATGGTACGCAGGACAGCAGTTTCATATCCTGTTCATACTCCTTGTTTGCTAGAATGGCATGGGCTGATTGTGGGAGATTTTAAACAAACAGTATTTTTGAGGAACCAATCCAAAGAATTCCAGGAGCCTCAAACTGGGGCCCCGGAATAATCTGTTGTTTCAGAACCAAGAGTAACATTTAGAAAAGGAAGAAGTAAGATTTCATAGTAGTTGCCACTATGCTGACTTGTACTAGCTGTGGGAGGAGGATCAGGAGTTGAGCTCGGTTTCTAGCCACATAGTTGCTCAGAGCCAGCCTAGGCCTCGCTGACACGCCCCTGACCAAAGAA